>NW_008676606.1:199116-223245 GCF_000695815.1 Acanthisitta chloris | reverse complement strand
AGGAGCAGCCAGCATTTTAAGCACATTATGAAATCAGAGTTAGGATCTAAGTGTAATATATGTGTTAATAATAATCACATGATGCTAAATAACTATTAATCCTTTAACCTGCATTAAGTCATGCTTCTTAAGGTTACACCCAAATATTTTAAAAATTCAGAGACACTTAAGAAAAGCTTCAACATGATAAATCTGCTGGTGTTCTAATTTCCTGTTCTTAGCTAGTTTAGTAGTAGTTGGAGAATCTGATTATCCTATTCAATTCTAAAACTGAAAGGTGTCTCAGTGGAAGTATTTCAGACAGGATATTGAATAAATTTCATAAAAGTACATTATATTGTTGTGATAGGTACAAAGTTCTTTCTGGTAAAAATTGATCTGTATTTTCTACTTTAATCATGGCATAGAATCAGAGTATGATTGGATTAAAGATCTGGAGGTCCCTGGAGATCTCTAGTCCAACCACCTTACTCAAAGCAGAGCCAATAAGATCAGATTGCATAGGACCATTTTCATTTAATTCTTGAGCACCTCCAAGACAGGAAATCCCACCATATTTCTTGGAAAGCACTTCAGGGATTTCATGACCTTCATGGTAAAAAATTCAGAATTTCAGATGTTCCAAACTGTGTTCAGTGCCTCTCACCCTTGATCTACCATTTGCTTTTGATATGACACATTTGTAAAAACAATGTAGCCATTTGTATGAGAATTGGAACAGGTTTAAGCCTTGTTTTTCTATGACCTTCTTGGGAGAAATGCATTGATTTAAAGTACAAACTAGATCATGGCCTTGAATAAAGACACTGATGATTTTTTGAGACACAAATTAGTAGAGGTTATCAACAGAATAATTTCTTCAGGGAAATAAGACAACTGTTAGATACTGGGAGTGCTACAGAAACCGTTTCTTTGCTCTGTTTTAAAGAAGCATTACAGCTTGATTCTATCTTTTTTTTTTTTTTTTTATAAGAAAGGAATATATCAGACTTAAATTGTCTCAGTTCTGTTTCCAAACCTGAAACTTTGGACAGTCTAATTCATCACTATATGTTTTTATTTCTTCTCTCACTTCTGCATATTTTCTTGATTAAAACTGCAATTATTTTGATGAGTCATTTTTCAGCGCATTCTTTTCATAGTGATGACAGCCTTTGAACTCAATTCCTAAAAAAGCAGAAATTGAATTAAGCTATAAACCTCTTGAAAGAATGAACAAACTGATTTTGAAAGTGTGGTGAGTTGACCCCGTCAGCAACTGTGCATCCACATGGCTTCTTGCTCACTCTCCTCAGCAGAGTGGTGGAGAGAATAGAAAGAGCAGCAGCGTGGGTCATGATAAAGACAAATTAATAAGTGGAGGAAAGAGAAAGAAACACAACACACAGGCAATAATAAATATAAATAAGAATCACTCAGCACCTCCCACAAGCAAACTGACGCCCAGGAGCATCTAAGCAATTTTCACTCTGGGGGATATCAACCTCCCTTCCTTTACCTACAGTTTTCATTGCTAAGTATCACATCTTATGATATGGACTGTCATTTTATCTGGTTTGTGTCAGCTATCCCATCGATGTTCTCTCACAACTTCTTTTTCACTCTCATCCTATTCACTGGGGAAATGGGGCAGAGGGGAAAAGAAAACTTTGACACTGTACAAGCATCCTTTAGCAATTATCAAAACAGTGATGTGTTAGCAACACTGTCTGACCCACAGATCCAAAACACAGCACCACATGCTCTGCTATAAAGAAAGTTAACTCCTTCCTTGTTAGAACCAGTGAAAAGTAATGCAAAAATTCCACTTTACATCTGAAAAATACCAAGCAAATTTTAGCATCTCAAATATCACATCTTTGTGTACTTGAAAATTATATCATTCGGCCTGCACAGAAATCAAAGTGGGAAGGAGGAGGAATTTGGATGGAGGCCCAAAGAATCTGAAGGCTATGGTACAAACATTCTCTATTTTATTTAGTCTATTTTATTAGTTTGAGATATGAGGCAAATCTTTCGCTGATACCTGTGAGCAATTTACAAGTTTTACATATGAAGACTTGATACTAAATCGTTCTAAGGGTTTTTTAAAAATTTTTATACTACTAGATATATTCTTTAGTTATATGTCCCAAGAGATATTCACATTATTTCTTATCAACTAGAGATTATAATCTTAAAGTGTTACTGTCATTCCTACAGTTTACTAATACAACAAGCCTGAGCAGGTAAAAAAAAAGGTAGAAAGAAGAAAATTTTTGTATAGCTGCTGTAAAATCAGATAGCTCCATGGATTTTACTGCAACTATACTACTTATGCTCTCTCCATACATAAATATTTGCTATTATTATAGCTCCCTAAGAGAAGACTTAAGAGTAGAAGGGAGTTTGTTCAGGTCTTCTCCACAGTCAATAAATATAGATCGGTGCTTGCAAAGGATAACTAATCTAATTGTAGGAAAAGTAAAATCTTTTAGAAGTTCCTGTGTCAAATCAGCTTGATAACAACTTACAACTAAAAAATTATGCTTTAGATAGTTGAACCTGGATCAGATAAAGCCCTCTCCAGCTGTCTATATGTATAACAGAAGTGCATTTTATTCTCTCTCAGACCATATTCTTTTTTCTGATACTACCGCTTTTCCGAGACTTCTGGAAGAAAATAAACCCCAGGATTTAGGGCTACTGTTTGTCAAGAATTTATTTCCTTCCCCTTTCCTGATTTTTTTTTTTTGTCATCCTGAGCAATTTGAGGTGGGTTTCAGTAAGTCTGACCTAGTGTAAGGAAACAGATATCAGCAGCAGGGGAGTACATACGGAACAGAATGAATTTATGTCAACATTTAATAAAAATGTTCCTCTGAAAATAAGTCTAAAAGATATCATTGCAAAATAAAACAAAAAGCCCAGGAGGGCAGTACATGGAAACTTGAAACTGCCATATTTGTGTATATAATGAATGCAGCTGGCTTAGTAAAACTTCAGCTATCAAATTTGTGGTAGTTTTAAATGCCAATAAACTGTGTCTTGGTATGCTTAAAAATGTTCTTGAAAATGTACATTACCCTTTTCAGAGGTTCAGGATAAGCACAATTCACTTTAATAAGAACAGGGTCTTGACATCTAATTCTCAGACATGTTTAGAAGCATTCAAAGGATTTCTGCACTGCAAGCCATCCCTTGTTGAAAAGTTTTGGCCTCTGCATTTGTCTTTAACATGAATGAAATTTGAGAGATCTACAAACAACTAAAAGAAGACCTGCACTAGTATTTTCATGTTTCTACCACAGCAAGTCAGTTTACTAGATAAAACTGTTAACAAAAATAAACAAGACCAAATGACTCCAACTGTGATGAGAAGAAAAAAGCTTTCTTCTTCAAACTCCGGTGTAGAACGATGTAAATGAGGAGGACCCGAAGAAAAGATACAGATAGACACCAATGTTCTGACCTACTATACACTGAAAGTACTTTTGCTGATTTTTATAGATGGCTCTCTCAGGAGCAATCGTGTTGACAGCAAAGTCATTTGTTCAAGCAGCAAGACAAAGAGCTGGCAAGAAAAAGCTTGATGTTACACAGTAATTTTCCATGTCAGGCTTACTGAAGTTAGGCACTTAGGTATGAATTTTGATAATTTTTCTATAGTATATAAACGCAACAGAAATCACAGGCATAAGGGAATACAGCCACATGAAAGGGCACTTTAATCACAATCCAAGGAAGTTAATAAGTTTTTGATCACAGACACTTGACATTTGTGACTGAAAGCTGAATAAAACAGCTACAAAACCCCCAAACCAAACCGCAGCACCCTTGGTGCTTTTCTGTTGACTTTAATGATCAGACATGGGGAGGACAAATTAAAATATTGATGTGGATGTTATGAAGCTTTACTCCTCCTCACTGCTGATTGTCAGCAAAATAATATGAAGAACTCCCACTAAGCAGGAATACGATATACAGTCATTTCAACAACAGCCATGGAAGAAGCCATGGGGATACTTACCAAATGCTGTTTATTACAATAATTTTGTTTGTTTATTTAACTTTACTAAAAGGTGAGAAGCTATTGAAAACTAACAGATATTATAATACAACTAGTAGGCTAATTGAGTCAAATTTGTCCTTTGTGTTGGCATCATTCCTACTTTCAATGTAGCTTCAGGCGATACAGTAGGAAGGCACAAACATTCAATAGACAGACACAACTGCAGATTATTTCCTTTTCAATACAGTTTAACCAAGCCCTGTTATCACAGCTCATCTGAATAACTTGCTAATGGAAGGGAGTACAGTGAGATAATGTGAAAATTATAGAAGTCATCATTACAATTCTTTAACTGAACACGGGATAAAGTATTTTCAATTAGGGATAAGTGCAATTTATTAGTCTCTAATTAATATTGTTTTGGGCCCCATTGTTTCATAGCTGACATTGCATAAACTGTTGCTTACTTTTAGAGATGCTCATATGTTAACAAGCAGTGAAATGGTTCCCACTAGTTCATGGCTGCTACTGTGCTGAACTGTGACAACAGTTCACTGGCAGTATCAAAGAAACCTTTGAGAAGCAGTATAGTCTCCCACTAGGTGGAATCTCAAATACTGCAACTTACACATTTGAACACTACACACAAGCTATTGCAGAATCAAAAGCGAAACACTCTTCACCTCAATTCTGTCATCACAGCTGTCCTCCATCCTCTGTAGAATACCTTTAGTTTTAAAGACAAAAAGGTTAATCATAAAGAAGGATAAAATAATAACCTTAGACCATTATCAGTAGGAGAGCTTGGATTTAAGTGCTTGTCGCTAGTCATAAGAACTTAGTTTTATCTGAATTTTTCAAAGGTAATGGAAAGTGCTACTGAGTGAAATATAATTTAAGCACCAAGATTCAAATGCTTTTTAGCACCATATTGATCAGAGTTTAGAAGAGTAAGGCACTGTGTATCACCTTGTAATATTTTAATCTGTTCAATGACTTTCATTTAAGGGATAGATGTTGCTGTAGCTGAAAGTGCAATAACCTAACATTCCTTCACTTCCCTGTTTTCAACAAGGGAAAACTAACAAAAATGGCTTACATGAGAGGTTGTGGTTACTAAAGTTAAAATAAAATTTACTTAGAATTCTTCCTGATCTTGAAAAAAAACCCAAAAACAAAAAGAGGGTTCATTTCTTCAGAAAATAAAAAAGTGAATAGTTATGAAAATAAATCTGTCAGGGGGTTATGGATAGAAACTGAAACAGTAATATGTCAGCTGGAAAACAAGTAGCAGGTGAAAGAAGGGATATTGCTTCATCAAGAAACTGAAGGAGTAAATAAAAAAGGAAAAAAGAGCTAGAGCATATAAGATACATTCTATTGTGTTAGACAAGAGATGTGCGTGGTAAATTGTAATTGGCTGACAGAGCTGAATCTTATGCTGATGAAAAAAACCGTAGAATCCTGTTGTTATAAAATTGCACCTTGCCCAAGATTTGCAGAAAACATATAGCAAGCAAACTCATTTCTCTGAAAAGGGAGCTTAAGCACTACAATTGAAACAGCCCTTCTTTTTGTCTTTGCACAGGAAGTGTCATTAAAATATACCACTTTATTAAAGGTTGTTGTGGAAAGGTGGTATGTGTACCAGTCAACACTCTTTGCTAGGGTAGATTTTGCTCAAGAAACTCTCTTGGAATTTCTTCTAAAGCTCAGTTTTAAAATTTCTTCTAAAATGTTATCTTAACTCATGAAATGAAAAATAAAGTTTATTTTATTCTTTTGTTTCTTTTTTTAATGAAATCACAAAGGGTTTCAGCAGCTGCATTTTGATGGAATTTGAATAGCTCAGCCAGTTCAATCATTAATTAAATTCATTACCTGGTAAAAATTCACAAGATAAATCTTCATAAATTTGAAAACTTTTTGCAGCGCCTGAAGTTGGAACTTTGCTCAAACCAGGCCCTGAGATTTTAGTTAATTCATCACACTGTCATGGTCTGACAAGTCATTTCACAGTCTGAGTCTATAAGAGAGATTGCAATAGAAAATAATAAAAAATGTTCAAAGAAAGCTTCAGATAATTTGTGCTTTATCTTCTCAATTAATATTCTTGGCTTTTTCTGAGTACAAAATTTAGAGAATCTCCAGCATACATAAATGCAAAAGCACTTAATTACTGGTGGTCCTATTTGTATGTGAAATGAATTCTTTAAAAGTTACTTCTATTTTTCCTCTTTCGGTGATGTGGGACCAAATAATGATCTGTGAAGTTAATTTACATTTAAATGCCCCTTGATTCTATTTCCAGAAGTCTTGCCTAAATCTTCAGTCAGCTGTGGAGTATCTTGAAGTGCTCTTGCTCAAATACCTACTCTTAGAAGTACTGCAGTTAAGAATATTGTAACTTCTTTCTCACATAAGGTTTGTTATGTTCTAGAATTTGTGGGAAGCCAGTCATGTTCTGAGTGACACTTTTAAGTTTTTTCAGACTGATTTTGGTTGTAGCGATGCTGATCTTTTTTATACAGGAGATCAAAAGTTAGAATGTTGTCTTGAGCTCAAGATGATGTTTATAGGTTTTAAAGATATATTCCCCACACCGCAGGACAACAAGATTTCATTTTCAAATAATTATTGCAGGTAAATGGATGCACAGATCCAGCCCCTGAGCAATCAAGAGTCCAGGAATAACAGAAACCAGAAATAAATCAGGAAAGAGGAACTTTTCCAGTTTAGTGCAGCAACTTTTAAAAGATGCAATACTTTTAAACTAAAAATAAAGTTTAGTGTATCCTTATAAATTACTGAGGAGGTTCTGGCTAAGGCACTCACATGCAAAAGGACAGTTCTGACTCGACTTTCTGGGTCTGTTATGCTTATAATGGTCTAATACATAATAGATACTCAAGATGCAATTATTTGCAATTTCCTTTCCCAGAAGGAAATTCAAACCTTTTATGCAAGTGTTTTCTGTAAATTTTCCAAGTCCAAATTAGAATTTCTGATTAAGTTAAGAGGAATTTCTGATGCTGAATGCATTAGACAAGGGCTACCTTCTTTTTTTCTTTAACGACAAATAAAGTAGGAATGAGGTTGTTTTGGTTTTGCTGTTGGTTTTTTTTTTTTTTTCATTCCATCAGTCATTGAGGTAAAGAGTGGACAAGTAGCTTATATGCCAAGGCAGGTAATTTTTTTACAACCCTAGTGCAAGGTTGAGAAATTAATACAATTAATGAGACACAGAAGTTTTTTCAGTTTCTGAACAGCACTCTTGGGACCAATTATCCAGCTAGAATAAATCAATAGTTTCCATGAAGGAAAAGTCTTCTGCTGTATTTTTTATTTCAGGTGGAAAGTAATTTCATTTCTCATATTTTGAGAGGAAGGCAATGACTGACAATACACAGCTTGAATATCTGTAGGGAATCTTTGTTTATTTATTTATTTTTCACTGTGTCTAGAATACTTGAAACTTGATTCTTGATCAGGGTCTCTTCCTGGATATTACAGTTAATAATAGAATAAATTATCTTAGTCTTTGCTAAACTACTAATCTGTGTGAGATGCAGTGAAAACTGAATTAATGAAGGTTGAAGCCATTTTGGAGTTAAGCAAATAATGGAAATTATGAGCAGACTCAAGGAGTGATGAGAGAAAAGCTTAAGACTTCAGAAAAGTGGGATAATATAACTTAGTTTTTCTTTCAGTGATACTTCATTGTACTCAGAGATGGAGGAAAAGACTGTGTCGCCAAAGAGATAGAGCAATCCACTTTAATTCTACAACAACCATTTTACATTTCTATGCATTTGTACTTGGAACTCAGTTCAGTCAGTTCTGTGATTGTTTTAAGTGAAAAATTGCTAGTCAAAGTTCTAGTTTTATCAGAAGTCCTTCATGCTGATTTTTCAGCCAAAATACAGTTAACATGTTCAGACTACAATTCAATATTTCTTACTTCTAAAATTCTCAAATATGAATTGTTAATTTTGATACAGATTTTCAGTTCACACTTTATTTTGGATTATAACTTACTGCATAAAGTAATGAACAAATATATGAATAAATATTTTTCATTTAACAAAATAGAAAAAAAATGTAAAAAAAAAGCTTTTTACAAACTTTGAGCATGTGAAATGCATCAGAGACTGACATTTCCAGTATCTGTGAGTTCAAGTTTAAAGGACAACATTCATAATATATTGCAAGATAATTTGCAATATGTAGGGTTTTTTTGCAGTTTTCCTAAAAAACATTATATTGGCCAAAACCACTGTGCTTTTCTGCTTACGGTTATAAAATGTTTTTAATTGATAAAATTTGGCTTGTTATATTTAGAGACTGAACTAATTATAAAATATCAAAGCTAAACGAAAAAAAAGAGGATCTCTGTAGATTACTTGTACTAACTACAGGTCACTGACAAACCGTTATCAGGCATGACTGGAATAGTGAATTCAAGGTTCTGGGTACAACATTACTAAGTCCTAAAAACTGTATTTTATCGACATGTCAGTAATTCTTAATATTAAAATATCCCTGATTCCAGTAGACATGAACTAGAATTGTTATATTATTTTTTTTAATTTAGCATGGAAAGATTGAAAATTTATCATGAATTTATATTTAAAAGTAAAGTGGTAGACAAAGCCAGAGACTTTGTTAGATCATTAATGTTAATTATGTACACATTGTTGAAATAGATGACAGCATTGCACATCACAGAAAAAAATTTGCTTCATCTTGGTGCATTATGGAAGCTATTTTCATATCCCAATTGTCTCGCAATACCATTTAATTTTAAATAAAATTATGCTTCATTCATCTGATGCATACAGCCTTGAAGACTATGTTTATTTCATGAAAATGTGGAAACAGCTTAGTGATTTTATTATGCCTCCAATAATTGATGGAAGGTGGGTCTCAGACCATTATTAATTGCTACAATGACATTTAAAACTCAGTTTCAAATCTGTACCAAAAAAGCAGTTTTTCCTTTGTCGACAATAATGCTAAAAAATGAGTACAAACAGAAACTTATAAACATAATGTAATAATTTTTTGTTAACCTTATACTTGTAAACTCTGATCTCATCCTGACTATGAAGCCTGTATTATTGACTGCTTATGCCTAAGTATTAATTTTAATTCTCTTTTGTGAATAACCCTAAGCATTATTCTTCAAGTATATTCTAAATATGTCATTAAATGGAATAAACTTTTCACTGAACAGTCTTTCTGCCTCAGGGTATATTTTCTTTCTCTGAATAATGTTGTAGTTTTGTTATGTGACAATTCTAAGAAATACTTAAGCTTGTCATCACAGACCTTTTGTTCTTTGGACTGTTTCAACATTATCTTTCTTTTCCTAGTTGGTTTTTATTCAATTAAGAGAATTTTTTTCATTATTTGTTTTAATTGTGCAAATCTTTGCCGAAGAATGAGAAATGTATGCAGAAAATATCTAGAAATATTCAAGGAAGAATGAACCAATGAAGTCTGGTATATAAAAACATGCAGATGTAAAATCTAGCTCCAGCAGTCCTAACTTCTGTATTAATGAAGTGAGAAGAGGATCCTGGAGGATCTTGAAGAAAGGATTGCAATATATTTGTGTGGTTTTCTATGTTTTCTCTACTCATATCAGATTGTCAGAGTCAGAATAATGGCTAGGTTAACTTTGGCTTGAGTTTCTAGCATTGGAATTATATATACTAACATATAAATGGTTCGAGACAGAGCTGAGAAATAATTAAGATGACTAAGAGCAAACAACCTGCCAAGTGCAAAAGTTCAGTTAGTATCTTGTCCTGACACAGTTATAGCACCAGTAACTACAAATGATATCCAGGAACAGTAAAAACACAGGTCAATGTATAGACATATATTAATACATTACAAATCGTTGCTTTGCTATAAGTCCTAAAAGAAATCTAGTAATAGCACTCTCTCTTTGATTAGTATAACATCTACTAAGATAATCTACTAAGATGATAAGGTAATGTTAACTTTAAATGACACCAGTTCTGAACACTATCATGTTATGGCTTCCTTAAGAAAGAGAAGACATTTTGTCTACATAACTCAGACCCTACACCATTTTCTATGCAGGAGAGATTAGAAATGTGAAAGCTCTCCTTTTGGTTTTAGTACTTTCTCCATTAGCCATATTGATTTAAGTTTTCTTCTGAAGAATCAATTACTTGAATGACAGCCAGCTTCAACTACAGTGCATTCACTAAATTCGTTTCAATCTCTGCTTCTCACACTATTTTCTACCCACCAGACAGTAAAAGTTTCTATTACACCTATTACATGTAGCCAGCTGAAAGCCTGTTGAAAATATTAGACATATACCTGGGAAGATCCCTTACAGAAGCAAAATTGAGCACTATATTTTTCAGGTATAAAGTCCCCAAAACTAACACTTAAAAACACAAATTCAAGTATTGTAATGTTAGTTATGGCAATAAAATACCATCTACAAGCTCTGTTTAATTGAAACAAGATTGTTGTGCTCTTTTATAGAGCTGTGTATTGGATGTATGTGTCAAGGGTTTGGTAGTGAGTGGGCTGCAGGAGTCGCCTCTGCAAGGAGATGCCAGAGCTGCCTCACACTGGACACAGCTGGCTGCAATCAGCTCCAGTGGACCCACCTCAGGACATGGCTAAGTCCACCATGCAAGATGGTGAAACCTCAGGGGAAACATAATTAAGAAAAGGTTAGAATCATTGTGCAGTGGTTTTGAGGGAGAAAAGTGAGAAATTCTGTGAATACTAAGGTCAGTGCAGAAGGGGGGAGGAGGTGGAAAGGGTCCATGCTGGAGCAGAGAACTGTAGACCATGGAAAGGGACACACACTTGAGCAGAGAAAAGTGTGAGGAGGAAGGAGCATCACAGAAGAAATACTGTGAACTCTCTTCAACCCCCATCCTCTTGTGCCACAGAGTAGAGGGAGGAGGTAGAGAGTAGGAAGTGAAGCAGTGAAATTGAAGGGCAGGTGAAAGGCAGAATCAGTTTTGACTTTGTCTCTTTTTCTTACCATCCTTCTTAATTTTTAAGTGGTGCTAAATTAAATTGCTTTTCCCCAAGTCAAGTCTTATTGTCTGTGATGGCAATTGCTCTTTCTTTACCTTGACACATGAATTTTCCCATCTTATTTTCCCCACCATTGTATTGAAGAGGGGGATTGATAAACCAGATTGGCAGGGCTCTGGCAGCCAGCCAAGTACAGCCCACCACAGCTTAAACTATCAAAATGGCCTAGAGGATATTTCTTCCTTTTGATTACGGCTGACATTGATGCAATACAGATACATAACTCAGTGAACAGCCTATTAAAGCTGAAGATCATGAGCTTAAAAGGTGCTCTTAGAATACTGATGCTACAGATGATATATATTTCTGATAAATTATGCAATCTGCCTTTTAAGACTTAGTTGAACTGAAGCTGATTTTGCATCTCTGTGTTTAGTAAAGTTTTCTTTCAGGAATTTGCCTGATATCTGGTTGAATTAATACTAGGTTTTAGTATTCATGGCATTCTCTGGTAATGAATTGAGACCATGATGACATTTGCTATAGAAGTGGTTTGGTTTTGTTGGGTTTTGGGGTATTTTTTTTTGTTTGTTTGTTTTTAATTCCAGCTGTTGCCTTAGAAGTTTGTATAATTTTCCTGAGTTCTACCATTGTTTAATAATTATATCAGTTCTGAGACTTTTTCAAGTGTTTGAAGCAGAAAAGTATGAATTTTTTATATGACTAAGGATCATCAGGAAGAAAATGCAGAGGAGTAGTTTCAGCATCATGAAACATTACACTAGAAAATTGAAAGAATTTCTGGCAACGCTGAACAAGGATTGATTTTCTTCTCTAGTTTAGACATCCAGATACTAGAGAGCCAAATCTGAGTACCCACTGTATGGTCTTTTAATTGTTAGTGGTGAGAAATAGGAATCTCCAGTTGGGAACTTCTTTCATCCTACTGTACTTGTCTTTAGAAGTTTGATAAATACTTTCTTGAGAGGGTCTGTTTCTCTGCACTGGCTATCTAGCTGAAATAGACATTTCTATTTCTTACATTAAATCAACCTCAGCTGAATGGAAACAGTACTGCTATGATAGTTTTTCCATATTTGGAGGGCATTTGTTTTACAAGACACTGAGTCCTTAATCTAGGTTACTTTAGCTCCCTTCAAATCCAACAAAACATAGATATTCAGCCAAATAAATCTGAATATATGATGAAAAAAACAAGCCTTGAGCCTTCTGGCATGGAAGACTTCCCTTAATTTCTTAAAGGGATGGCAGGGAAAAAGGCATTCATTGCAATTTCTTCCAGCTGAAACACTTATACTTTCTGTGGTGATAAAGGACAGAATTAGTAATGCCAAGCAGTGGAGTTACTCTGCTTCAGCCTTTGAGGAAATGCCTTAGTAGTATTACATCTAAACAAATTCGAAGTTTCAATCTACATCTGATTTTTCATAGTTGTGGCTGATTATGCTTACTCCAGGATCTGAGGAGAAAAAAATTACTAATATACGATACATGGTGCTGCAAATAAAATTTCTTTTTCTGCTCAGCTTCTGTTCATTGAAATACATGTGGGTCAGGGAAATAATGTCTTTTTAAGACTTTGCTCAGTATACCAGTGATATACCACACCAGTGGTGTAGATGTTCTAGCAGTCTTCTCTAAATCCTCTAGCTGAAAATAACAGAAGTTTAATGCTCTGCAGACAGATTTACTTTTCAGACTATCATACACATGACCACTCCTTTACAACACCTAAGAGTTTTTCAACATCAGAGAGTCACAAAGTCAGTGAGAAAATAAGTAGTTCAACCTCTAATTTCATATAGTACCAGAGAGAAAGTCAGTCAGTTCCTTGATATTTACTTTCTTCTTACATATATTGCATGTATATTTCTACAGTAAATTTTCATGGAAATCTGCTATTTATGTAATTTATATTTAATCAGTTCAGTTTAAGGTTAAAGACAGTAGATTACCCACACCAAAATCCTTTAGAACAGCAGTTTTGTTTACATTTCCAAGTAATAACTTAGTGCCATGATGCTCTTATTTGTATTCATATCCTGGTGAACAGATGGAAAAATGGTCTGTTCCTTTCAGTGTTGTCACTGCTTCAGTTACCATAATAATTTGATTTACTATTTCTGGATCAAACTATTAACTGAAAAAGAAAATGATTGTATTTTGCTGTGGGAGGTTAGACATGCATGTGATGCACTGTGCTGTATAGAAGCTAATAGCATATTTCCCCTCTGTATGTAATATTCTCTTTTCAATACACAATATCTTTGATAGATGAGCTAAGTAAAATTTAACTCTGAGTTCCATGAAATCAATCATGACAGCCTCAACTTCGTTTAGAAGTAAACATTACTTGGGCAGAGAAGTAGCCTTAGAAATGTGTATGATTGAAAATTAGTAACTTGAGCTGAGCCTTTGCACTGTTATATATGGAGATCTAACATGCTTTTAATATTCAGATCTATATAGGATTGTATAATATAAATTAAACCTAAAGATCCCCAAAATTAGAAAGCCAGTAATTTGACCCTGACTCAAGATTTTTGGCTCCTGGTCCATCTCCCCTGCCCTTTCCATTTCAGAAGTGTAAACTTAATCTTTTTTAGCTAATGGATGAATTCCACATACTACCTAAAAATGAATCTGAATATGATTGCTGTAAAGAACCCATACCGTGCCAAAAAAAGAAGGCATTTGAAAGAGCTGGAATTTATGCTTTAATTCAGTAATATAATGCAGTAGTTTGGGAAAAGAGAAAAAATAACCTCAGGGAAATTATTTTCTTTTTTTGCCATCTATTCAAAATTGCATGAAATTGAAACCAAAAATTGTTAGCTATTGCAGATACAAAATTATGTCTTTATTAAATGATAGTTTTTGATGTGAACTTGTTTAACAAAACATAGACCTAAAAAAAGATATTTTCAGAAGCTGATCTTATATCAAAGAATTTGTTGATGCAATGAGTCCTTGATCCAACTTATGAAGCATTAAGGTCAAAGTCTAGAGAGGGGGTCATTTGCAGAGTAATGATACTTCACTGGCAAAATTAGTTGACATTACAGCATAGTCAATAAGGAAAAGTGTAACTGTCCAGTCATTTGGTTTTTAAAATATTATTCAAGATTATAATAGCGTTACTACAGACTATGCCTCCATAGCATTAAAGGTATTTATTTTAAACCTTTTAAAAAGTTGAGTTTTCTATTTTGAAAGCTTTCATGTTTAAACATATTGGTTTAGAAAATTCAATTTTAATAACTGTTCCAGAATAGTTTCTCATCCTTCCATAGATACTAAGAAGGATGAAGGTGTTTTAACAAAGGAAAGACCAATCAGAGACACTTCAAAGAAAAGAAATCAGAGAAAAAAATCATATTCCAGTGGTATGATTAAACTCTTTAAAAAATAACACCCAACCTTCCACTCCCGTCACTCTGGGATGATTCCTTGCTGTGTGTTCTAGGTCTACTACTGTTTCTTTTATCTGTGTGTCCCAACTGTTATGGCTCCTGGCTGCTTATAAACTCCATTTCTCTCTTGTATTGTTGCATGTGGCAATGACCCCATAAAACATATCTTGTTAGTCAGAAATCACACATCCTATGTTCATGTAGAAAAATATATAACTTTACAGGCCTACTGAGCAAGAAGAACTTTGTGTTGTTATTTGTTAATTAATTTGCCTGTTTAGATATTTCCTTTAAATCCTAAAAATTAGCAATATTCCCAAAATACATAAATCCATTTTAAAGAATATTTCTGAAAAAAATCCCATCATTTCTCAGAAATAATTTATGCCAATTAAACTCACCATTTACTGTGGAATATGATAATTATTATCAGAGTAATAGCAAGATAAATACCTTAAAGTAAGGGAAAATCACCAGCTCAGTTCTGTGTGGGGTCAGGGTACAGAGAAAAAGAAATGCCTAGTTAAGTGGACACTTGGCTGTTCATAAATCCTGCAAGGACATGATATTCACTGGCAGGAAGACCCTGAGCAAAAGGCTAAACAGGTAGTAGCAGTTTCAAGAACTGGATTACCCAGTTACTGGATTACACTCAAATTATAGGCACATCTCTTCTAGGCAGTTGATTAATTACGATAATTTATGATCTTAATCTCTGAGTAAGTATGTCTGGAGGCAGTGCTATGGATACATAACAACATGCCTCAAAATAAATAATTGCAGAGTAATAATAATCCTTAAGTGTGAAAAAAGTAATTCGATCTCTTTTTGACTTTTTGGGCAACCAGCCATTTCTACTTTCTGTAGTGCTTCCATGTACTGGGATTTTTAGATGTACATTAATGAGGGATGTACATAAAATTAATTGAATGCAATATATAACTTATTATTTTGAGACAACAGCATTTCTGTCTATCTTTATTTTTTCTTTTAGTCTTAGCATCTTTGTAGTATGTAGCTATATGTGTGTGTCCATTTATGTATATGTATCTCTTCCTTTCCAAAAGAAAAGAAATAAAGATGGTTGAAGATGCAACAGAAATTCTTCAAATTTTCAAATACCAATTCATTATTATTCTATAATGGAGGAAGTGATTACCAATGCATATTTTATGATTCTACACATTAATTCCATTATTCAGAAATGCTGAGTTCATATTCCAGATAAAATATAACTTTTTCTATTTGGCACCCTAATTAAGGACAGGTTTGAATTCACCTTGCAAAATGCATTAACATTCTGACTTGGAGGTACAGGTCAAATGTAAATTACCTGGCAATTATGAGTGAGAGTCCAGAAAGTGCCAGCTTAAAGTGCCTGGAGACTACTTTTTGTTGACCTCATTAGGAATATTTTAAATAAATGCATAAACATGAAGAAAGGAAAAAAAAAAAAAAAAGAAAGGAAAAGCTTTCAATTTCAAGTTTTCAATTAATAAATAGTGTTGTTAATGTCTTGGTCAAAAACACTGAAAAGGAGTACACTTTTTGAAAAATAAATTAATAAGATGAGAAAGCAGAAAATAGAAATAACCGATATTTTATAGACAAATTTCAGTGATAAAACATAATTAATTCCTAAGGTTACACAGTGATAATAGTCAAAGTGAAAACTGTAAGTCTTTTTCTAGAATTAGCAAGAAAAGGAGTATACAGATACAGGCTTCTTTTGTAGAATTATGGTGTTTTAATTTGATGCATATATATGTGTATATATGTATATATATATATATAAAATACACAGTGTGTTAATATACATATACATGTATACACATATATGACTCACAGTGTGTATATTTATTGTATATACAATTGTATACATATATATATATATACACACTGTGAGACATTTTCCATTTTCCCACTACTATCGTGTAAAGACTATCAGCTGTAAATACAGCTGAAGGGTTCCTTGCCTTGCCTTGTTTTTCCAATGCCTTCACTCTTGCTATGCCTCTTACCTTGCCTTTTGCCTTTTCCCCTAAAGTTCTGTTAACTATTTTCTATTTCTCTGGTTCTGAATTACTGAAATCACAGAAGGCAGTAGATGCAAGATGTAGTTTTGCAAATATTAGTGGTCAAATAGTGATCTTTTTAAGCTAAAGTAGGTCGGGTGCAGAGATCTTTGGACCACAATTGCAAATGGAACCCTGCTGAATTTCTGAAGTAATGTAAAAACATTATTTTTAAAGTCATCAAAGCTAGTTTAAGATTAGGACAACTACCACTGTAATTGTTAGTTTCTGTTTTTTTGATTGCCCATCTATTACACTCATCTCACCCATTACCAACTTCTGCAGTATTTGTTTTTCACTTTTAAGAACATGCTAGAAGTCAAACCCCTCACAGAAGTCTAAAAGCCTCCTTCGAAAAGAAATCTGTGAAAGTGTCAATGGGGAGGAATCAGTGAATAAAGTAAATAAATAACACAAAATCTGTGGTGGCAATCACAGTAGCCGTGAACTAAGTAGACCTTTGGTGCTATTTATCATGACTATATTACTATTTAAATATAAAGTTTGATCAGAGATTTCATTAGAAATTGTATCTTACCTAAATCTGACATTCCTAGGAAAGCCAGACTCCCACTTCTTTTACATCTTATTATAAAGTGTGAACTACAAAACATTCTGTTATAAACTGTAATGTCTGTGATAATATCAACAAAATAATGTTATTTGTAAAGCAGTTTTGCAATGTCTCAAAAGTAACATGGGTTTATTTTTCTTTATTCTTAATATTTTTCAAGGAATTAAGGTATTTCTTTAGGTTAACCTTGTCCTTATGGATGTTTTAAACTTTCCAGGTATCAACTGGAGCATCATACAGCAGACAAGAACAGGTCCAGGAAAATCCTGAGGCATATGGAAGATAACTTCATGGAGCAGGATTAAGGAAGCCAACTAGGAAAGGAACCCCTGTTTATGAACAGAGGACGAAGAGGTTATTGGTTATTGTTTTGGTCACAGTTTTAGGGCCAGTGCTCTTTAATGCTTTTATAAATGATCTAGATGTAGGAATTGAATATAGGGTAAAGAAATT
Source organism: Acanthisitta chloris (assembly GCF_000695815.1). Lineage (NCBI taxonomy): Eukaryota > Metazoa > Chordata > Aves > Passeriformes > Acanthisittidae > Acanthisitta > Acanthisitta chloris. Next base: position 205,677 of record NW_008676606.1, on the reverse strand, counting down.
TGCTGATGATACTAAACTAAGAAGAATTCCCATAAGATCTGGGTAAACCTGTGTATTCACCAACTGTATGAACGTCAACAAGTGCAAGTGCCAGATTCTGCACATTGCAGGGGAGTTAGACTAGATAACCTTAAAATATCCCTTCCAACCCAAATTGTTATATCATCTATGATTCTCCGCATAGGTTGGGGCTATCCTGGGTTATATGTACAAATCAGGGGATGACAGACTGAAGAGCAGTCTCACAGAAAGAGAGCTGTGCAGTTGGGTTGACAAGTTGAATATCAGCCCTTGCAGAAGAAAAGGGCCAACTATGTGAGGGGTTGTGTCAAGCATAGAGTTGCCATCCAGTCAAAAGAGATGATTGTGCCCCTCTACTCTGCGCTGGTGTGTCCTCACCTTGAGTACTGTGTGTGGTTTTGGGTGTCTCAATGTAAGAAAGACATCAGAGTCTCAGAATGTGTCCAGAGGAGTGCAGCCAAGATGGTGAAGGGTCTCGAGGGTAAGACTTATAAGGAGCAACTGAAGTTACTTGGCTTGCTCACCTTGGAGAGGAGAAGGCTGAGGGGTGACCTCCTTGCAGCCTACAACTTCCTCAAGACAGGCAGTGAAGGGGGAAATGATCTCCTCTCTGGTGAGCAGCTATAGGACCTGAGGAAACATGTAGCTGTGTCAGGGTAATTCAGATTGGACATTAGGAAAAGGGTTTTCACTGAGAGGGTATTTGTGCAGTGGAAGAGGCTCCCCAGAGAAGTGGTCATGGCAAAAAATGTGCCAGAGTTCAAGGGGCATCTAGGCATATTAGTCTTTTGGTTTATTTTTAGGCACTCCTGCAAAGACAAAGCCTTATGTGCCCCTTCCAGATCAAGATGTCCTCTGATTTTAGTGATGAAATTTATGAAGAATTGCTTGCCAAGTTGCCTTAAATAACCTTTTTTTCTAAAAGTTTTGAAATATTAAAGATGAAAAGAAGAAAATAATGGACAGCAGTGTGGATATGCTATTAGCAGCATCTCCTGCATTGACCATAACTTACAGATATGAATGATGGATTCTTTAAGGTCTGTACTGCAAGACTATAAAAGTTCTGTGAAGTCAAAGACAGAATAGCTCTTACTAAAAAAATATACTTACAAAGCTCCTCTAAGTCTAGGCTATCTGTAAATAATGAGACTGAAAAGGTTTTATGTATGTAGTCTTTACTAATCTGTAGGCTTAGAATAGAGCCCTTATAAAATATCTGTCAGTCTCCCACTGTTCTGTCATTCACAAGCAAACTTGCTGTGCACTTGATTCATTGATGATTAAACTTAGCTATTTAAAGAAATTTGAGATGCTTTATAGGGTCATCTGGACTCTAACTGCTGCTGCAGAAGTGTGTGCATTTCCCCCTGGTCACATCATATCTGACACCCATCTGTTTAAATGTCTTGAATGACTGCAGGAATCTCAGATGTCTCCAGGCAACTGAATAAAGGTGCAAGAAATGTTTGATTTTAGGCTGTAGACACTGAATTCTGAAGAACGACTGTAAGCATAATCATATCAAGTAGGTATATAAGCTCCAAATGCAGTCAGTGGAGATCTAGAGATCAACCGTTAAGCATAAATTGGTAATGTCTTCAGAAATGCAGCCTAATACTTCGAGCATAGAGTAATAGAATAGCAGGTGGGAAGGGATCTCATGGATCATCTGGTCCAACCATTCCTGGAAACAGCATGGTCTGGACAAGATGGAAACAACCTCTCCAGGTGAATTTTATAAGTGTCCAATGTTGGCGTATCTATAATTTCCCTGGGGAGATAATTCCAATAGTTGATTGTTCTTATTGTATAAACATTGTCATTTTGTGTACAATCAGAATCTCACCAGGAGTACCTTGTACTCATTATCCCATATCTTTCTCATATGACTCTATGTGAAAAGGGAATCTCCATATTTTTTGTAGCCACCCTTTAAATACTGGTACACTGTGCTATAGACTTTTTTTCTCAAGGCTGAGCAATCCCAGTTCTCTCAGCCTTTCCTCATATGGCAGGCTTCCCAGTCTTTGTCTTATCTTTGTGACCCTTCTATGGACCCTCTATAGCCTGTCTGCATCTGTTTTACATAACAGAGACTAAAACTGACCACAATATTCCAGGTGTGACCTGACCCGTGCTAAGTAGAGTAGAATAATGACTTCTTTATCTCTGCTGGTGATGTCCTTGTTAATGCAACCCAGCATCCTGCTGACTTTCTTTGCCATGGCAGCTGCACAGTGTTCACTCATATTGATCTTGCTGTCCACTAGGGCCCCCAGGGCCCTTTCCACAGACCTGCTCCCCAGCTGAGTAGATCCCAGCCTGTGCTGCACTCCTGGATCATATTTCTTGAGTGCAAGATCTTACATTTGTCCTTGTTAAACTTTATACAGTTCTTGTTAGCACACTTTTTTTTTTCTCTCCCTGCGAAAGTGCCCACTTCCCCACATGGTTTGGTATCATTGGGAAACTTCAGTAGAGTACATTTGATGTCATCCTCCAGATAATTTATGAAGATATTAAACAGCCTTGTGCCCAGTATCAGTGCTTGGGGGACCCCACTTGTGACAGGCTGCCCTCTGGGTACTGCCTGTCAGCCATGTCCCCACTCACCACATGAACCACTTGTCTGGAGAATAATGCATCGGTTTCTCTAGGAAAAGTCTTTGGGAAACAGTATCAAAAGCCGTGGAGAAGATCTGGTAAACAGTGTTCGCCATTTACCCCACATCGACTGAGTAGGTTACTTTGTCATAAAAGATAATCAGGTTTGACAAGCACAATCTGTTCTTAGGGACTTCATGCTGGTATTCCTATGGTCCGCTTGACTTGTGATAGCTCCCAGGATTTGTTCCATAACACTTACAGAACTGAAGTAAGACTGATAAGCCTATAATTTCCTGAATCCTCCTTTTAGCCCATCTTGCAGATGGAGGGGATATCAATCTTTACCCACTCTTCTAGGAAGTCCCTTGATCTCCATGACTTCTCAAAGATGTACATGTCTTCTCAAAGACTACGAAGAGCAGCCTCGCAATGATTTCAACTAGCTCTCTTAACACCCTTGGGTAGATACTATCAGAGCCAATTGATTTGTAGGAGTCAAATTCATGTAACATTTGACAAAACAAATCTTTCACTGACCGTGGGTCTTGGTTTGCATCAATCTAGATTTTTTTTCCCCCAAGGCCTGGGGCTCAAAAGTGCTGGCAAAGGCAGAAGTGAAAGTCTGAAGCAGAACTCTTTTTATGTGGGTCACCAGGATCCAAGGTGCCTCATTCTCTGTGGTGTCCACCACAGTACAAGGTTCTGAAACCACTTATCTATATCTGTCTTGGCACCTCTAATACTGAACAGCCTTTTAACTGTTTTCTGCAACTTGGGCACCTGACACATAAGTTCATCAACCTGTTCACATCTTTTGCAGTACTTACCTTTTCTCTAGGAGAAACTGGGTACAGCCTGCCATCAATAACGAAGTCTCCTTCCTTACCAATTCCATCTGGTTGGAAGCATCAGGCATCACAGGGTCTTTCTGGGTAGAAACACTATTTTTAGCTCTGAAGTAAGGGCCCACCATTATGGAAGCAACCCAGTAAAACATCAAGTTAGAAAACTGTGATCATGTCATGCAGATTGGGCAAGTTGATGCCTTACTTTGATGATGCATTTACAGATACAGAAAACAACCAAGGGAAGAATTCAATAAACTGTACTTTCTGCACATGGTTACTGATTCTTCACACTTTAAATGCTTTTATAATATTTGCTGTATCCTGTTCTCCAAATGTAACTTGTCAAATATATCTTGGTAAAATGCCATGAACAAGCCTCAAATAATCTAGAAAGCCCAGGAAGTTAAATTCTACTTACTAAGCATTCTTAGACTGAACATTTTCTTGGTTGGAAATGCTAGATGCAGTAAATTTGCCTTTAAAATGATAGAATTTATTCTTTTGTATATTTCCTCACTCCAATATTTATTCTCAGTGTCATTTGAAAACTAGACTTTTCACAACAAATGAAGTATAATACCCGCAGCATGATATCAGATGCATCTCACATGCTGGAAGGGATCCCAGTAGGCTTTCTGCATCAATTTTATCAGCATCACAAATCGAACATACTTTCTGCTGTGTACTATTTGCCATATGTGCTTTGTGGTGTTCAAGTATCAGACTTCTTTAGTAATTAAATATGCCTTTCAAATACATTTTAAAAAAGACAAACAATTAAAAATTGCATAAATAACTTGTTGTCTCTTAGCTACTACCAGTGTAAAACAAATACAGTAATTCCTATCAGGCTTCTTTCAGGGGCTGATGAAATGAAGATGGAGAATAATTCATTCTTGAATAGATCTGACCATTGCACAAATCCAGGACTGAGTAGGAAAGAAGGTAGACTGCTTCTGAGGCTGCCTGTCTGCAACTTCATGTCTTATTCTGGGGAACATAAACAGGGCAGTGTATGCAGAAAACTTGTGGTGATTATGAAGACAACATGAGACAGAGTAGTTCAGGAAACGGTTTGGTAGGTATTTCTTTCCTTGGAGAGATGGCACTTGATGTCTTCTGTTGCATCCACAGCCTACTTCTAGATAATATACTGCAATAAATGTTCTTATCTAAATCCCATTACACTTTTTCAAATTATGTGTTCCTTCTCTTTGGTTTGATGGATATGTGAATCCCTAATTTAAATATTATAGATGTGCTTATATCTGTCACTTACTTATTTAATTCCTTACCTTTTACATTCTTTCATAATCTTGTGTATGAAACTGTTTAGGAACTGAAACAGATCTACTCACAAACATCTTGGAGAAGATTCAGGTTTAGAAGTGCTGAACTAGAATTATTAAATCAGGAGGTCATATTTCTATTGTGTTGATAATTTCATACAGACATGCTCAAAATAACAGAGACTACTGCTTGAAATAACAATCACTCATTACTTGTACACTACCACTGCAAAGTTGCTGACAGCATTTATGTTTCTTGATGCATCAAGGAGGAATACACAGAACTTTGTTTTCCAGTCATTCTCTAATTCTGAAGCCTGACAGATTTTTTCACTGGAAGAAGAACCAGCACTCTTTTTCTTTTCTCATTCTTCAGCTTGCAATATGTTTTTTAATGTAAACCAGTAATTTAATGAAGTTTGATTGTAAATGTGACAGTGGTTTTACAAAACTTGATGGCAAAGTACACTGGATTATTTACTGCATGCAGGACAGGGTTAGGCAAAACTGTCAGGGAGAACCTCCTGTTGAGTCATGATTTTCAGAAAGGCATCCCTTACATTCTAAACTCCTTCTCCAAGGTAAGTTTAGGTGTGTTTGAATCCATACTCAGTCCCAGACTTGTTCAATGCTTTATGTCTGAAGGATGATATGTGTACAGTCAATCCTTTATATCACTTAGCTAAATCTCAAAGTGTCAGCATGCCTATTCACAATTCACTTACTGAGTTTCTGACATGATAAGGATTCTCTTGACCTCAAGAAATAACCTTAGGATGTATAACTACTCAAGGAAAGATCCTGGTATGAAGCATGCTGCTGTGCAAGATAGCTCAATGGATTCTGGGCTGTCTGTGCAGTATTTATGGAGTAAGACAATTAACTTATGGTCATACTGACTACAAACATATGGTCATACTGGCTACAAACAGGCATACTGACTACAAATATTAGCTTGTTCTAAATTTGGCTTGAGTCAGGTTGCAATCAAAACTATGGGCACATTGCCCAAATTAACGCACAGATACTACACTGCTGTCTCTCTCTTCGTAATCCACTTTGAACTGGATACAGCCACTACGACCAAAAATACCTAAATTGTCTTTAATGCCTAGCTGTATTGGTTTCGCATGACAAGGTTTTCACAGCAGGGCAAAGTGGCTTCTGTGAGAAGCTGCTAGAAGCTTCCCCCACATCCAGCAAAGCCAATGCCAGCTGGCTCCAGGATAGACCTGCCACTGGCCAAGGCCGAGCCAATCAGAGACAGTAGGAATGCCTCTGTGATAACAAAACTAAGAAGAAAAAAAAGTTATTGGGCAAATGTAATTGTAGCCAGAGAAGAGAGGACTGAAAATATGTGAGAGGAGCCACTATGCAGACACCAAGTCAGTGAAGAAGGAGGAGGAGGAGATGCTCCAGGCACCAGAATGGAGATTCTTCTGCAGTCCCTGGAGAACACTATGGTGTGCTGGTTTGAGCTGAAGTAGAGTTAACTTTCTTCATAGAGGCTAGTATAGGGCTATGTTTGGGTTTGGTGTGGAGCACAGAGTTGATAATGCAGAGATGTTTTTGTTATTGCTGAGCGGAGCTTGCACAGAGTCAAGGCCTTTGCTGCTTTCCGTACTGCCACACTGGCAAGGAAGTTGGGGATGCATGGGAGATTGGGAGGAGACACAGCTGGAACAGGTGACCCAAACTGACCAAAGGGATATTCCATACCATATGACATCATGCTCAGTATATAAGGTGGGAGGAAGAAGGAGGAAGGAGGGACATCTGGAGTGATGGCGTCT
>NW_008676606.1:188055-198924 GCF_000695815.1 Acanthisitta chloris | reverse complement strand
AGAGCGGGGAGGAGGGAGTGTAAGCAGCTGTGTGGTTCTTGGCTGCTGGCTGAGGTTAAACCACGACATATGGTAAAGCACATTGTCTCCCTGTAGCCCATGGAGGACAACTGGGATGCAGAGATCCACCTGCACCCTGTGGATGAGACCTATGCTGGAAGACTAGTTCCTTCTGGTCATCTTTGCAAACCTCATAGCAAGTTCTAACTGTAGTTGCTGCCTCACTTCCTCAAAGGAATGTCTTATCAGTCCCTTTCGGCCTTGCAGTTATTTTCTTCACTTCTTAGAGACACTGAGAGTTGCCTTATATCTTCACATGTGCAGACATTACAAATTCCTAAAAGCTTAGGTTTTGCAAAAGTAGCAGATAGGCCTTGGGCAGAAACTTACAGCTACAGCTGAGGTTAAAAATATGGCTAACATCAGTTACATCTATAGTTACAAATATTAGACTCTACCCCCGCCCCTTATTTAAAGTTATTTCATTAATCACAGGTTTAGGTTTACCTAGCCTTTCAGTCACAATGACTTTCATTCATGGCAATAGTCTAGTTAGGACACGTATCAATTAGAGATGGCACAAACCAGATAACTAATCCAATGACAGAAAAAAATTCCCAGTCATAAATCTAATAGCTGAATTTGAAAAAAGAAATAGTTCTAGCATGTTAGCACCACACAAAAATTAGCAGCCTTCAGCTAAGGCTCTGAAGCAAGTATCAGATTATTTGATCTGGCATCACAGCCTCTGTGGGTTGTTTGGCTCATATTGTATGTTAGTTGTCCAGACTGAAGAGGTGTGGAAAGGATAATTCATTTCACAAGTCAAGGCATCAAATTCTGGCCTCTTGCAGCTCTCCTGCCATGCTTTTTTTTAAAAAAAAAACAAAACACCTTAGATGTAGCAGATATTTTTAAAAGAGTTTAAAATAAAACGTAAGCATATGAAACAAGTTATGTGCTAAAACTTTCTTGTGGTCTACAAAAACTCATTAAAATATTTTCTGGACAATGGCAATCTCTTTGATTTAAGAGCTTCCTTTCAAAGATACAGATACTGGAACTCCTTTAATTAGCTAAATCACCACACATTTTAAAACATAGTTATGCTTATGTAAATTTCTTTTCTGAACTCTGAATCACGGGATGCACAGATATCTAGGCTAGGAATAAATGAGCTATACTCTGGAATTGGAAGCTCTAATTATCGTGTACAGGTAATTGTAGAGAAACAGGGTTAATTAGCCTGACACAGTACCTTTCCAAAAGAAGCACATTGTCTATGTTGACCCAGCAAGTAGGTCTGTTTCATGTTGTGGAACACTACCCCAGCTGCCAAAGACTTCCCCACGGATATGAGAAACAACACATTACACTGTGCAGTTCATGTAAGAATAAAAGTAATTGTAGGTAGCTCACTAAATGCAGCTATAATCAATGTAAAAATAAACTGCATTAATTGAACTTGTGATGCTTTTTGTATTTGAAAAATGTTTTATCTGGTGAATTATGCCTGGTTACGTTTTATCATGTTTTTTAATATAAGTTATATTTTTTTAATGAAAATGGAATTGAAACTTACTTCTAAATCTTTACATTTATGAAGTGAAACTTAGCACTTACTAACTATATCATACACCTTAACAATTTTATATCTCACTTTTGGCTTGTGATTAACAATTATGGTCTTTAAATTACTGAGACATACGTGGACTCTTTTCTTGAAGACCAGAGATCTCCCAAGGCCATAATTCACCTTTTCATTACCTGGCTTTATGAGCAAGAAAAATAGTACTGTAAAATGCCTCAATTTATCTAAACTTTTCAGGTGATTAAATTGCAATTTATGACTATGAGAAAAAAGAAAAGAAAAGAAAAGGAAAAGAAAAGAAAAGAAAAGAAAAGAAAAGAAAAGAAAAGAAAAGAAAAGAAAAGAAAAGAAAAGAAAAGAAAAGAAAAGAAAAGAAAAGAAAAGAAAAGAAAAGAAAAGAAAAGAAAAGAAAAGAAAAGAAAAGAAAAGAAAAGAAAAGAAAAGAAAAGAAAAGAAAAGAAAAGAAAAGAAAAGAAAAGAAAAGAAAAGAAAAGAAAAGAAAAGAAAAGAAAAGAAAAGAAAAGAAAAGAAAAGAAAAGAAAAGAAAAGAAAAGAAAAGAAAAGAAAAGAAAAGAAAAGAAAAGAAAAGAAAAGAAAAGAAAAGAAAAGAAAAGAAAAGAAAAGAAAAGAAAAGAAAAGAAAAGAAAAGAAAAGAAAAGAAAAGAAAAGAAAAGAAAAGAAAAGAAAAGAAAAGAAAAGAAAAGAAAAGAAAAGAAAAGAAAAGAAAAGAAAAGAAAAGAAAAGAAAAGAAAAGAAAAGAAAAGAAAAGAAAAGAAAAGAAAAGAAAAGAAAAGAAAAGAAAAGAAAAGAAAAGAAAAGAAAAGAAAAGAAAAGAAAAGAAAAGAAAAGAAAAGAAAAGAAAAGAAAAGAAAAGAAAAGAAAAGAAAAGAAAAGAAAAGAAAAGAAAAGAAAAGAAAAGAAAAGAAAAGAAAAGAAAAGAAAAGAAAAGAAAAGAAAAGAAAAGAAAAGAAAAGAAAAGAAAAGAAAAGAAAAGAAAAGAAAAGAAAAGAAAAGAAAAGAAAAGAAAAGAAAAGAAAAGAAAAGAAAAGAAAAGAAAAGAAAAGAAAAGAAAAGAAAAGAAAAGAAAATGGTTTTGGTTTTTTTCCAACTTTATTGTTTCCCCATTTTTCTTGTTGCCAAAATTAGCACAGGAAGAAGTGAAAGACCACATCCTGAAAGTTAAACTTGTGCCAAAATTAATGAAAAATTGTTTAACAATAGATGAAAGCAAGTTCTTACAAATTTTAAAAGAAATATTTTTTAAAAGCACACTAAAATTTATGCAGCCATTGAGCTAAAATATATTTTTTTAATTACAAAAATTTTCCACTGACATTTTTTATTAATAAATTTGATTTTTTATTAGCATGTTAGAATATGGTTATTGGTACCAATTATTAGAAAAATGTTACAGTTAATATATGTATTAAATGGAAAATATATGCAAATAAATATTATTTAAAATGCATTACACATTTATTTATGGAAATTTCAATGTAATTATTCAATTTAAATTTAATTGGCTTCTTGAATAGAAATATTTTGAAGATAAGACTTTTTCTACGCATATAAATTGATACTAGGTAAAAAGATCAAATGAAAATAATTAATTTATCTGATAAGCATTCAATAGGTTGTAACATTTCATGAAACTCTAAATGCACTTAAGGTACAGAAAAAAGCTTTTCTATTAAATAAAATTTTTCATTTAAGTACTTGGTGCATCTCCTTAAAAGCTTAACAATAAATGAAACCATAAATAATAAGGTTTTGGAATCTTAACTTAAAATGAAATTTTTTATTAACCTAATTATGTCCTAAATCATAATGATAACTCAAAATCATTTTTTCAAACTTCTCTCAGGAAGTACAGATTACCTTTTTATGTCTTTCTGGAAGGACAGAACCACCTTCCCTCCTCATCTTACTTCTAACATGTTATGGATAGTGAACAGTAGAAATAGCAGCAGCACTGTCATGCCCTTGTGCTCTTTAGTGCTATCCTGCAGGTTTGGCACTCTTACCACCCAGTCTACAGCTTGTAGACAAGACTGCACATGGGAGGAAGAGAGGTGTACCTGGTTCTCATCCAGGCATTTAGTGAGATGGGAAATGCAATCTTAGACTAATGCTGCGTAGTGCACTTGACAATTAATTGTATAAACTCATTATCTGAGCAGCAAATACCACTGATCACTTAGATAATAATTTTCTTCCTTATTTGATCATCATATGCTTTAGAAGAGAAACACAGCACATAATTTTAATCCTATTGCTAGAACCAAAGTTAAAAAAGAGGAAACAACATATAATTTCATTAAAGAAGTATGCTTTAAAAAAAAAAAAGGAAATGAACTGCAATGAATTGCTTTGTTAAGTTCAGTAAATTAGACTATTGTAGCATACATTAATATATTATTAATTTCAAAGCACATCACAATTTAGTATAGAGTTCTTGATACTTTGAGGCTTATATTTATTTATAAAGTATAGAGGGAAAAAAAGTCATTCCTCTTCACAGCCAACAACATAAAAATATACTGTTCAGTTAAAGATAGCAAAAATAAAATCCAAATAGCTCAAGTCTGCAATAGTCTTACATTGTACAGCTGCTGTCTATATAGTTGACCATTTATTCACGCACATAATCTCTTTAAAAATCGAGATTATTCCACATGAGTAGCCATATATGAGGATGATGAAGAGTTGCACAGTTGGCATCAAGGAGAATTTTTCACTCTGGGGCAATTCGTCCTCTTACTGAAGAGAGGATTAAATATTTTGAACAGGAGAATTAGAGTTCAGCTCTGGATCTGTAATGTTGCATGTGATAAATGCTCTAAGCCAACTGTCTTACTTGCATTGTGTAACTCTCTGATAGTTATGGTAGACTGACTATTTCATCCTTAATTCAGCAATGTTCTGAATGTTCAAGCTCTTTTACAGCCACACAGTGCTTCACTGAAGTCCAAAGTTCTCTACAATGCCCTACTTGTATGGAATAATTGACAATGTTGGAGCTTTATTTTGGATGCCATCTCATTTTATCCCAGTCATTGAATCCATCCAAAATACAACATCAACAACTGTTTCTCACCCTTTAATCAAAAACAGGAGTACTGACGTACAATAAATTACTAATTACAACTTTTCCTTTAGGTAAAAAAAATAAAAAATATTTTTTTCTATTGAAGATTGTTCTCCTTCTGTTGTGGATGGGAGGACTTGAAGTTCTGCCATACTGCACAATGTATCAAATCATACTTCAAATCAAGAATTGAAATCTACAAAACAAGAACAAAACTGAAAGCAAGCAAGCAAACAAAAAAAAAGAGGAAAGATCATATTTGTGTTATTTGGAAAACTTGTGGAGATAGAAAGAATGATAGGTATAATGTATCAATAAGTACAAGAGGAAGAGCAATTAGCATTGGAAAAAGCTAAAATAAATTTAAATTTAAGTAGAAATTGCAAGCTAATATGTCTTGGATGAAATATAAGGACAATATACTTATTGAGTGATATGAAAAGTGGTGCTATTGAAAGCAACAGGTCTGACTTCAGAGAACCGTGGAACTGCTTTTATCCATATGAACTTAATATAATTTCAAGGAAATGAAAAGAAAGTGTATCTTAAATGAAAAATAATAATAAAAAAAAGAACTTTGGGGAGTTCATCAAAATGTGCAATTTTCTGCAAAAGGTTTTGACTGAAAAAAAATTCCATAGAAAGTGAAAATGCATGGTGAGATACATATTAGGAAAAAAAGTTGTTTTATAAACTGATTTCCAAGGCTTGACTCTGATTGATGCCACTGAGAACATGCCATGTATTAGTTTTGGCATAGCTTGTCTTGGGTAAAGTTACAAATTGTGAGACTGAGCACTTCACTGGAGTCTTTGTTTTAAATATGCTGAAATTAATACGCTTCTTAATTGAGCAGGCAATACAAAAATACATTGTTTCTATAGTTGCCTCATTCCTTTTGTCATCCCTGGAAAGATTTAAAACACAAATAAAAAAATCTTCAAAATCAAATGATGACTAAATAGTTGCAGAATAGAGACTGCTCTACCCTGGTGGTGCAGAAGTTGTCCCATGGGCATATCTGAAGCTGTTCTGTGCCTTCTCCTACTTCATTTCTAGTAGAATACGTTCAGAGTCCCATTTTGTTCAGTACTTCTATTCCACCTGCATCTGTCCATTCATTTATCACCCATTGTGATGGGAAAGGTATTGCCTAATGCTGTAACCTCAGAATGTGCTGTGCTATGCTTCCCAATATGCTCTTATGGCTGAATTTTATTACTGTTATTTCCTAAGCAATGTAAGCTATACAAAGACAATCAAACAAGACCCAAACTGAGGAGGCTTATTACTCTGGGCACAATGATGTGCTGACAAAGTATATGGTTTTGCCACCACCACCAAATATTTTTAAAAGGTACCATAGCTTGTGGAAGCAAGCAAGAAGACTTCTACTGTCTTCTAGAAGACCTTATTCAAAGCTGGTTTAGATACTGCTAATATAAGTAAATAAATTCTGTGACTGACACCCACTCTGTGTGGAATTGCTATATTAGATGAAGCCAGTAGAAACTACATATTACAATTACAGATGTCATGCAAATTTCTAGTCATTCTTCACAATTTTCAAAAACCTCCAAAAGTTAAAAGACCAAACAACACCTCAGAAGAAATGTTACAGGACAGAGTTACAGAACTAAAAATCTGCTACTCATATTGCTAGCAACACCAGTCTAATTTTAGTTATTGTGCTCATTGACATCAATGTTGCAGATGTTTTCCATAAAACAGTTTCCTGAGTCAAATTAAAATGCAACATAAAGTAAAATACTGAATGCATTGAACATGAAGACCCTGATTTTGTACTGTATTTTGAAAAATGTAAGTATAAAAGGTATTTTAATACCAATCATTCTTGCATTACGCTCTGCTACAAAAAAAATATAGATCTATCAAATCCAGACAGCAGTCAACAGTAACATTAATGATACATGCCATTGTTTCTGACAAAAATCAAGCATGGGATGCATGTGAAGTGTTTTGTTCAGAGACGCCTAGAGCAACACTCAATTTTCTTCAAACAACTTACACATATGTAAGACCAGTCTGTTAGTACAGCACAGAAACTCTGCTTAGTGTCTGCTTGCAAATTTTTATGAAGAGGAAAAAGTATTTCTGAATAAAGTGACAATCTGGGATTTAGAGCCTTGTAATTTAATTTTTCATGTACCCTGTAGTTCAAATTCTCTTGTTCTAGTTAATTAATAAAATGTCAGATTCAAGACTGTAATCATCAGCCTTCCTAGACAGAAAGTATAGTGCATAGAGAAAAATAATAGTGATATCCAAAAGTTTATGTCTCATGACAAATCCTTCTATTATGCAGATGATTCAGTAGAGAAATTTCACTTCTTACCCAAATCAGAAAATAACAAAACAACACAATGTAGTTTATGTGGCTTCAATCAATCAAGTAAAGTCTACGAGCTATCTGAAGAAAAGGCAAAAGCCTTTTCATGGTTATATCATTGTCTGCTTTTTATATATCCAGTTAGATTAATGTCTTCTTTCTGAAAAAATAAATTAGTAGATAAACTGAATATGCCCAGTTCCAAAGGGACGCATGATCAACTTGTCCTGAAATCCTTCCTTTATATTAGTCTGTTAAAAGTGGAGAAATATCCTGTCAGTGGCTAGTAATCTTCTCTTCAATGAAACTTATCCTATTTCTTTCAACAAATCTCATTTCTCTGTAGAGCTAGACACATAAGATACAATCTGAAAGCTTCCTTTGACAAATACATTCTACAGCATGAAACATTTTTGTCATTTGTTATCTCGTTATAATTATGGCTATATGCTCGTTGAGATAAAATATTATGGCATTAAAAAACCCAAACAAAAAATCCCTGTTGGATGTTCCTAACTACCTTGCTGCTCTTCATACACACGGAAGTGACTTTCAGGAGAAATTGCTTTGTGATCTTCCTGGTACTGAGGTGTAGCTCTCCAGTCTGGAGTTCTTTAAATCTTCCAATTTGACTTTCCTGGAGACGAGTTTGAGGTTTGCCTCCTTCTGGTCATTTGGAACCTTCCCCAGCCACCACAATCTTTTGAAGATGATGAAGAAATGGCCCAGCAAACATCTGTCTTCATCTCTTGAGGTAGAAACAGAAGTGTGAAGACTGTATAAAGGTGAAATGCCTGAAAGGGTGGTTTCTAGAAAAAAAATTACATTGTTAATCAGATGGACTAAGCAGGCAATGACTAGGGAATGACCAAGAGAAAATTTGTTGTTGTTGGGAAAAGAACAACAAATAAAATAGTCAACTGAAAAGAAAATAAAAGAAGCATGAATACTTGTGACAGTGAGGAGAGATGGTGGAGGAAGAAGCAGCCATCACAGGGGGTCTGACCATGTTGGGTAGTGTCCCAGGGCAAGCCTGATCCCTGCTCAGGCAGAGGGGTGCTACCTTCCCATGAGTCAACGGGAGCAGCTGGCACCCAGCAGTGGGCTGGCAGTACTGGGGCTGCACAGAGGGAACTCCACCTTGGGGTGCAGTTTCTATGGAAAATGCTTGTTGTGTGGACAGATCTACTACAATGGTAGGAAATTCAGAATTACACATACAGCTGGTGCATCCACAGCTACAACAGGAAGGGTGTGCACCCAGGGGAACTTGTGCTCCCAGGCAGGGGGCAGTGTGATAATGGTTACTTAGTTGGTTGAAAGGGGTGTTTGTATATATACATATGCACACAGTCATGCAAAGTTGTTCTCATGGATGTGGAATTAGAATTTCTTGGGATCAGCTATAGAAGATTTCTGCTACATTAGTTCTGAACTGTTTGTTAATAAATAAGTGAAATCTATACTGTGAACTGAGCAGATTTTCTCAGCTACAAAGCTCAGCCATGCTGAGCATCCCTGTACATTCCCTGCACATCCATTCCAATGTGATGGTTCTTTGGATTCCCCCCTCAACAGAGCGGAAGGTGGTGGGTTCTTTTTAACTTTGAGAAAGATTTCCTTGAAGATCAACTAACTCCCCTGAGCCTCTTTTCTCTCTCCCATTAGATCCTGCCAATCAGATCCCTGAACAACCTGAAATTGCTGTCTCTTGTCATGAAAATAGATTTGCTGAATATGAGAATAATGAATTAAAATGGAATATAATATTGATATTAAAATAAAAAGAGGTTTATTATGCAACATTCTACCAAAGTTGACTTTGGCTATAAATTATATATGGCATCTGGGAATTTAATTAGGACAAATAAAAGGATAACCTTGCAAATTAAGTGTCTCCAAGTAAGTATTTAATTTCTGCTTAATAAGGTAATGGGAGATGGAGATGAAAGAATACATGCATAAAATTACAGATTAAATTATTTTGCTATTGAGAAATAAATAGGGACAAGACAGGAACAAAATCCAGATACTCTTTTTTTTTTCAATTTATTTTGTCTGTGTCCCAAAGAGAAGGGTTTCATAGTCCGTGATAGCATCTGTTTCCAGCATACAGAAAAAGGAGAGGAAATATGGAAAAGGAAGTTAATAAGCATAAATAAGGATTATTAAAGAATTTCTATGATACAATAAATGTTTTGTGATCCTGATCTGTCTAAAATTGGAAAAGAGAGTCTTGCAGAAAGAAATGAAAAGAGCAATATTCATTGCCAGTGCAAATAGCCATGGTAAAAAATAGTTCTGTCGTCCTTAATATTTTCAAGGTGTCTACCTGAAGACCAATTTCAGACTCATAAAAAAATAAGGAACCATTAATTTTCTATTAAATGTCATACTTCAGTTGGGGCACTACTTTATATAAAGAAGCTCACTATAAGTCATGTTTCTTCTGTGATGGGTAGGATATTCCAAAAAATGCAGATTCATGCAAATATTGCCATGTTTGATAACATGGCACTGATATCATGCCTTCATAATGAAAGAAAATAGAGTGTGAACATGACAGACTACAGCTTAATTGTCCAGTTGTTTTTCTTGGGTGGTCTTAGAAAAAGCCATTCTGTGTCTTCCTTTCTCTGACTAGGTTGTTTGGGTTTCCCCACACATCATTTGTCCATTTACACTTACTGGGTTGCCAGGTTTGGTGTGATTAGTCAAACAAGCTGAAAAAAATGCAAGATTATTGGATTGGATGTGTGTGTGTGTGTTAGATTTGTTTTATAATATAAAAAAATGTCTTATAATATGAAAAATGTCTGACATACTAAAATTTTAATAAATGTTAATATGCAGTCTATTTGAGATTCCATGAAGAGTATCTAAACATAAATGCCTAGAGCTGTACTATATAAATACTAAAATAAGAGGTCTTATTTTCAGGAGTGTTAACAGCCAAAGCATTTCTTGGCACGCAGTACTTTCAAAAATCTAATCACTTAGTCAAGGCCATAAGTTTAGGCAAATTCAGACTTGTTGCTTTCAATATAAGTGTCTTCAAATGGGCTTAAAACAGAAAAGTAAAGTAATATTTTTTGAAAAAAATACAAGATATATTAGTTTTGAAATATAAGCTAACACTCAGATTAAGTTCTTGGGATGGCTCTATGTCAGTTTGCCTTGGTTTCTTCATCACTAAATTCTTCACAAAGTACTAAGATTTTTGTGCTATGCAAATTTGGCTTCTAATTTGAATTTGCTATGTATAAATGGGAAGAAGTCTGTATTACTCCCCAAAATCTCTGCTGCATAATGCCAGAAGGAACTTTTTTTTGTTAAAACTTGATGAAATATTTCATTCTTTCCCTGGAATATGATAGAGGTATTGTGCTGGTTTGGGCTGAAATAAAGTTAACACTGACCAGTATGGAGCTATGTTTAGGATTTATGCAGAACACAAGGTTGATAATGCAGAGATTATTTTGTCATTGCTGAGCAGAGTTTACACAGAGCCACCTGAACCGACGGAGGAGAAGCCTTAGAAGAAGCAGTTGCAGTGCAGCAGCGACCTGACCTGAGCTGGTTTTGGTGCTCAGTAACTACAAGCAACACACCACTTCTCCTGTCCTGAGTTGCCACCAGAACAGATGGAGCCCAAAGTCCTGGATTAGATGAATTCAACAGACATTTTGTGGACATTTTACAAACATTTTGCAGAGGTGATCCATAGACTAAGGGAATAATATCAGTGTATTACATCAAAGAATGGGAATAGGGGTGGTGGTTAATGTAGTTGTACTGAATAGTGTGGGACCTGGGCATGATGTAAATGGTATGGAATAA
>NW_008676606.1:182209-187860 GCF_000695815.1 Acanthisitta chloris | reverse complement strand
ATCAAAGGATGAAAAGAGTGATGGTGATTAATGATGTATTGAAGAGTGTGGCACCTGGGCATGATGTAAATGGTATGGAATAAAGGGTGGAATGTGATGGTTTGGACTGAAGTAGAGCTAACTTTCTTCACAGTGACTAGTATGGAGCTATGTTTAGGATTTATGCAGAACACAGAGTTGATAATGCAGAAATGTTTTTTCATACCATGACAGGTATATAGGTGAAGAGTTTGAACATATTAGGTTCTCAGATGATGAGATTTGTAGAAGACTCAGAATATTATTGTTGTTGGAAAGTCAGCAGCAATAACAATTCTCCTTACTGACCTATATATTTTTAAAAATTAGTCTAAAAATTTCTCAGTGAAACACTGAGGAACTTGACATAAATTCTCATGAAATAAACAAATGGAAATGGAAACAAAAGTGTGAACTTAATGGCATTTTTGTCTGATTTTCATAGAGAAGGAGCCAAATATGTTTTGCATGTGTTTCGTGTGGGGAAGAACACAAAAGCAGAATCAGTATTGCACTATTCTGAATATATATTCAGGAAAAATTATAATAAAAATGAGATTTATTTTCTTTGGATGTTGATCTGGTAAAGTCCCCATGCTGCACCCTTTGGAACAGACGAGTTTACATAACTATACAATTGGAAATAAAAAAGAACAATAAAGTTACCATTTTTCCTTTATGTAAGGTCATTCAGACTCCCAACTGATAAACAGGTTTAGTTTTCAGATACAGGAGGGATATAATCTAATAAGCTGCATTTGAGCAAATAGCATGCCTCAGCATTCAAGTTGCAGGTGGTGAAATTGTTTTTTAAAGATGATCCAGTCTTCTGTAATTTATTTAACAATCAACTTTACTTTGTTCTATTGAGTCATTCAAACTTGCAATAGAAAATATTACCTAAAGAAAAAGAAGTCAGGCTCTGTGCCAGGGTTCTAACACTTTCGTCCAATGAAAAATTGATAATTCAGATATTGCATTTTATTTTAAGATAGGTGTGTAACGTATCTACATACATTTTTTACTTGAAATTTAACCACTGATTTTTGGATGCATCATAAAATTTTGTAAGGATGACTCTGTGCTTCGTATTTCAGAAAATATGCCTGCAGCAGTCCTCCAGCAATGTGAAGTCTTACTGTGTTCCAGAGAATTCATAATTTTTTAAGTGTAGTGGATTACACAAGCTTCAATCGCAAGTAAAAAGAAAACAATACACTCTTTTCTCCCTTGAAAATAATTCTAAGGATATTTTGATATATAAGAGGTTATGATTCAGTCTGTTTATATTGAATTTCATCAAGAACATAATGTGTTAACAGCTTCTAAACCAAGTCCCTCAAACTTACAGATTGCTACATTTCCCAGAGCCAGAAATACTCTGGACTTTGCCACCCTGATTTCAAGGTCTTAAATGTGCTCAACAATTATGTTTGTTATTTCTTAGTTCTAGTAACACTTAAATGACACATGCTTACCTATGTCCAGGCTAAGAATTATTGGCTATTAATAATATGTAGGCTTTTTTTGCGTTCATGAGTGCATATACAGCATTCAGTAGAATCCTAGAATAATTAAGGTTGGAAAACACCTGCCAGATCATAAAGTCCAATCTTTGTCCTGCCAGAATACCTACTAAACAATGATGCAAAGTGCTGTGTCCACTCATTTTTTAACACTTCCAGGGATGAAGACTCCATCACTTCCCTGTGGAACCTATACCAAAGCTTAGGCACTTTTTCAGTGAAGATCTTTTTCCTAATATTCATCCTGAACATACCCTGATGCTACTTGAGGTCATTTCCTGCCATCCTAATGCTAGTTGTCTGAGAGAAGAGGCTGCCTCACACATATAACAAGTATAAGTTAAGTGCAGTTCTGCAGCTCATAGCAAAGTACCATTACTAAACATTTTTTACAATATACTTTTGAAAATTCAGCACATACTCTGTTCTCCAACAACTAAATATAAATTCATATAATAAAATTGAAAAGCAAAGGTGTTGCTTTCAATTTGCATGTCAAAATAAATATTTTTTATGCTTGTTAATCCATACAGGCCCCCAAAATAAACAGAAATAATTCGCACAAAATAAAATAAATCCAAACAGCTCATTGTTACTCTCCATGGATTATTCCTCTATCTTAAACATTTGCATTAATCCAGTAAACAAATAAAATAAACTTCAAATTTTAACAAAAAACTCACCAGACTTAAGCAGAGATATAGTTGTATCTGCCTCCTGAGAACTTGATTCCATATGATTAAGATGCCAAATAGCTCTGCAAGTGTGAACACAGAATGTAGCAGACATTTCAAATGAAACTGCCTGGGGCTTAACAATATGACCAGAATTATTGCCTCCATCCCACTGTTAGTCCTGTAAATTCTAGAAAACTAAATAAGCAAACAGAAACCTAATTTAACTATAAATTTCTTGTTTTATCAGCATCAGCTGGAGTTTTCTTCTTATTTTTTTCTTCTTCTATAAATAGATACCAACATGCCTCTGTGATTTAGGAGTGTTAATTGATTAATAGCAATGTAATTTCTAAGTTTGAATTAATTTGTGTTGGCTTTTCTTATCATGGATTCATCCCCACAAAATCTTAAAATACGTCAGTTGATCCTCAGATAAAGTAAGTGCCCTTTGAGACATGACTTCTATTTTCTCTGTAGTACTTAAATTAGCTGAACTGATTTTCAGATGACACAGAAAAGAGTAGAGATATAAATTTAACCATTACAGCTTTCTACAAAGATGATGTTAAAAATGAATCTGAGAGTGTGGGAGAAATATATGTTCAATTTTTTCAAGAATTACTTGCTAAGCTTTGATAAGAATTACTTCTTTTTGAAAATAATGCATTTCAATTTAACCCTCTGATCTGATACCATGATGATTGAAAATAGAAATTATTTAATACTGTTATCCATATTTGTTAAGCTATGAGTTTTGTTCATGAATTTTGCTCTCTATTCATCTTCATGGCAGGGAACACATCTCACCAATTGTCTAGAATAGTAAGGGCTAGATGTCTACTAGCAAAGTTTCTTATCAAGTGCAATAACTACTGTTGTCTGAGTGAACTGGTGTAAAACATAAGGTCATGCTAAATAATTATAATTTCTAATAATTCTCATATGCAGGAAGCACACTCATTATCACCTTGCATATATAAGTGAAGTGATTGAACAATCAGATGTTATAACAACAACTGCAACATCACAAGTCAGTGAAACTGTCAGTCAATCAAGTTCCAGCTGAAGTTATGATATTCTGAATTAATAGAGACTTCCACAGTATTTTTAGTAAGTGCTTTGTTCTTCTGAGAATTCAGGATTCATAAAGCACAAAGTTAGTTTGAAATGTCTGATAGTTTCTCCTGGATCTTCTAGAAAGCATATATTCTTCATTTTCAAACAATACAAAAGTTCTGGCTAAATCTACATTTTGCTTTATTTTAGTAACCAGGCCACAAATGAGGCCCAGTCAATGTCATCAAGTGTCTACCTTTTTATCTCTTGAAGAACAAGCAGATCAGGATTGGAAATTATTGGGGCAAAGGGTATGCCCTGTGCACAAGAGGATATTTTTCTCATTATGAGAATGGGTCTTGCATGGCCCTATCTCTGTGTGTCTGTCCATGAGGCATGGCAGTAGACAAATGAAGGAAACAAAAGTCTTTCCTGCAAATGCTCCATATGTTTCCTGCTGCAAAGCCTGAGGATCAAAACCAGGCTGCCTGCATAGCTACATGGAACATAAAGATTAGGATCCTGATAGTATTTCCAGTGTCTATTCACTCAAGGTGAATCAGGAGGAAGCAACTAATAGCTCATCTTTCTGAGGAAAACTGTGATTTTGAAAAGTACAGATAATATACTGGGTTTAAGAAGAGGTGGTGTGTGCTTCTGCTCATGCTTTTTATTTTAACATAAAACAGATTTTGGGCTGATCCTTATCTTATAAACCTTGGTGAAATTATGCTGCATTTAAAATGCTAATAGTGAATTTGGTCAGACCGACAGAAGACTGTATTCTGCTCTCATATTTTTCTGAACAAGCAGGTTTCTTGCTGGGAATACCAAAAAGTACAAAAATAAAGAATTAATTTCAAAAGGATACTATGAATATACTAGTGCCTGTAATAAATTACTAAGTCCTACTGGACATTTAATCACCATTGACATCCGCCTTAAAGAATACTTATGTGGCAAATATTCTTTTAAAATCTAAAAACTTCATAAAGACTGTTTAGTATAGCTTTTGATAAACTCTTCTAAACATCCTAAGACCCTATAGGGGTTTTTTTTGCTTGTTTTAGTTTTTTATTTTTAGCAAATATATATTCACATAATTAGGTATTAGAACTTAGCCATTTAGGTACTGCCAAATTAACATTACATCAGCAAATTTCTGTTGGTAGAATCTGATTTCTGACAAGATTCCTGAGGACTATTTCTAGTCCTGTTGCTATGGAAATATTTTTGCACTGCCACACATGCTATAAGGAACATATACAGTATCACTTTTTCAGATGAAATATCAAGAATATATTATGCACTGTTATATATTATTCCTGACTAATGTCATTAGAGTAGCATTGTCAGAAAACAGTTGAGTCTTCAAGTCCACCTACTTCACACACACACACACACAGACACCACCATCACCTCCCTTTCTGACATCTCTGATGGGCAATGTGTCTTGTCCCAAAATAAGTATTCCAGGTGGGTACTGCAGAAGGAACTCTCTCATCATGTCATAATTAATGTATTCCAAAGATGGAGGGAGCTGAGGTGTTTGTGATTGACTTTGGTGCACTTCAGTCTGCAAAAGGATAAAAATACTGCTAGAAGTTGGGTCAGCTAGGCAATCTGGTCTATCAAGGTTGAAGGCAGGTGAAGGCAGCTTTTGGGGGGATCCCCATTCCCAGCAGGGGTGCATCCAGGGTATGTCCAGCCCAAAGACAGGGAACGCTCTCTTTGGATGGGTGAGTAAAAGCACTAAGATCTGGTCAAATACAGAGAAAATCTTAAAATAGCTATACAGGTGCTTTGTAATTGTGAATTCTGCAAGGTCAAAGACATTAAAGAAGAAAGTTAACTCTAATTCAATCCTAACAAGCACATCCTTAAAGTTTCTGCACCTAATTTAAACAATGCTGACTAGAATGTGTCACTGTCAGCTACATGAGTGGTAGTCCTTTCAAATATAAGGGACTAAAATGGCTAATGAAACAGCTTTGGATGCATTGATAAGAGCAACATATCAGAGGCAACGCATGCACTTCAACCCCACAATCCACATGGCTGAGTGACAAACCACATCTGTGATCTTACAACAAGATTTTAATATATTTAGAGTGGTCTTATGAGACAGTAACACCATACCTGGAAGCAAAGCCTGGCAGACAAGCAGTTTGGCTGAAGGGAATGAATACAGATATGCTGTTGCCGTAACTCTGCAAATGAAGCTGCATGTGTATGTGCTTTGTTGCTGCTTTTTGCTTCTAATCCGTTTTGTATCTGTCAGCAGCAAGACTGATGCTCTGTGGTGGTTTAACCCCAGCCAGCAGCCAAGAACCACACAGCCACTCACTCACTCCCCCACCAACGGGATGGGGGG
>NW_008676606.1:178659-182091 GCF_000695815.1 Acanthisitta chloris | reverse complement strand
GTTTAGCCATCTCCAGGAGAGCAGGACCCATCACGCTTAACGGTTCCTTGGGAAGACAAACGCCATCACTCCAGATGTCCCCCCTTCCTCCTTCTTCCTCCCACCTTATATACTGAGCATGATGTCATATGGTATGGAATATCCCTTTGGTCAGTTTGGGTAACCTGTCCCAGCTGTGTCTCCTCCCAGTCTCCCATGCATCTCCATCTTCCTTGCCAGTGTGGCAGTATGGAAAACAGTAAAGGCCTTGACTCTGTGTAAGCTCTGCTCAGCAATAACAAAAACATCTCTGCATTATCAACTCTGTGTTCAGCACAAAACCCAAACATAGCCTCATACTAGCCTCTATGAAGAAAGTTAACTCTACTCCAGCTCAAACCAGCACATGCTCATATCGTAAAAATGGTAGATGAGGAAAAATACTATGGAGTGAGAAATCCAAATCCAGCTTCACTAAAGCTGGGACAATAGCCTCATGCTAAATGATTAGTATCATGTAAAAGAAAACCTCATTAGGATTATAGCATAACCTACTAAAATCAGCCATGTCCAAATGAAAGAATGGACCACATCCTCACTCTTTAGAAAAGCTCTTAAAGCCTCTACGATCTCTTGTAGAAATAACACAGACTAAATGATATGACTCAGATCATCCAAATGCAGTCTCTGAGCATTGTGAAAGAACCATGTGCCCATATAATTCTAGCCAAAACAATTTCCTGCTTAACCAGTTTTAAAGGGTAGATAATATAATTATAAATCAGAGATGTGGCAAGAATTCAAAGTGGTGGTTAAAACAGGGGGGCAATGGTGTGGGGTGTCCTTTTGTGCTGATCTTTTTCTATGAGTCCCCAAGACAATGCCACAAAACACTCTGGCATCTGGTTTATTGGCTTTAGCTGCTATATCCAGTTGCAAACACCTACACAATAGATACATAGAGCTGTACGTGCATCATCACAGACCTGTCTGAGCAAATGAGATATTCCATTTATTTGCAGGGAAAGAAAATCTATTATAATGAAAAAGTTTGCTAGTCTGAAACATTATACTTAACTTTAATGTGAAAAGGAGCAAGAAGACACCATACTCCTGTTTCTTTCATTATGGATTAATAACAAAGTACAAGTCTTCATTTCCCCTGATGTTGAAATAACTTTAATGAAAAACACAAAAGCAAAGAAATATCTGCTAAGAAAGTGTTGTTTTGATAGAAAGGCACATGCTGTTTCTATGCTGTCCTTATACTTTTCTATCTTCATTGTCTATGCTGAGAGATTTTTATTCTAAGGATACTGTTCATCCTTATATACATATATATAAAGCTATTAATTATCTTCTTAAAATTTCTAAAAGATTAATTAGGTTTTAGTTTGTTCATTTATGATATTTATAGCATTTCTTTAAAAAAATTCATATACTGCTTGTCAGAAAATTATCTCAGCATGCCCAAACTTTTTCCTGGCTTCAGACTGATAAATTCAATGAAATCTCTGATTAAAATCTTGGTTACTGGCTTTGTTATAAGGCCTAACTGTATTTTTTCAAGACTTGAAGAACTAGCTGAATGAACTATGCAAATGACAATGTTGCTTCATGGCCACAGTTAAATATTCCTGCAGTGTTTCATGGTAAAAACCAAACTGACTACCTCAGTGGGATATTGAGCCAGTGTTTATGAAGATCAAAAAAGAAACTATAGAGCCCTTTACGTATTGTTGCATGGGGTCAAATGCTTTAATATTGCTAAAGGTATTTACAGTTTAAGTCTGCCTTTTTGCTTGCAGTCCACATCACCCAAAGCTTTGGGGCCAGTGTTTAGGTGATGTGTTCTTGTTGTTACTGTGTTGCATTAGTGCATTTTGAAGTACTGTTCTGCTTTCCCTGAGAACGTGGTTGTTTGGTTTATTTGGGGTTTTTTAATATGTAAATCTTCCAGTTTCCTCTTTGTTTCTCAACCTTGTTAGCTTTAGCTCGTAATCTTGTGCTAAAGTCTTCCCACTCGGTTCATCTGATAACTTCTGGTCTGTTAACTCAGCCTCACCCCAATCCCCAGAAAGGTAATAGTGTGCTCATTCTGGAGGTTATCTCTATCCACACGGATGACAAGAAGGTGATCAGGAGCAGTATGCATGGATTTACTAAGGTAAATCATGTTTGACCAACCTACTATGATAAAATAACTACCTGGATGGATGAGAGGAAAGCAGTGGATACTGTCTACCTTGACTTCAGCAAGGCTTTCAATGCTGTCTCTCACAATATCCTCATAGGCAAAATCAGGAAGTGTGGACTGAATGAGCAGCAGAAGGGTGGATTGAGAACTGACAGAACAGCAGATCCCAGAGGGTTTCAATCACTGGCACAGGGTTTAATTGGAGGCCTGTCACTAGTGGTGTACCACAAGGTTCAATACTGGGCCCAGTAACATTTAACTTATTCAGCAATAAGACTTGGATGAAGGAGCAGAGTGCCTCCTCAGCAAGTTCACTGATGACACAACACTGTGAGGAGTGGCTGATAACCCAGAGGGCTGTGTTGCCCTTCAGAAGGGCCTCAACAGATTGGAGACATGGGCAGAGGAGAACTGTCTTAAATTCAACAGGGGCAATTACAGGGTCCTGCACCTGAGGAGAAATAACCCCATGTGCCTGTACAGACTGTGGGCTGCCTGCTGGAAAGCAGCTCTGTGGAGAAGGACTTGGGGGTCCTGATGGACAACAAGATGTTCAGGAGACAACAGTGTGGCCTTGTGGCCAAGAATGCCCTTGGTATCCTGGGCTGCATTAGGAAGAGCATTGCAAGCAGGTCAAGAGAGGTGATCCTGCCCCTCTGCTCAGCCCTAGTGAGGCTGCATCTGGGATTCTCAGCAGAAGAGAGACATGGAGCTCCTAGAGTAGGTCCAATGGAGGGTGAAAAAGATGATTAGAGGACTGAAGCATCTCTTTTAATGAGGAAAGGCTGAGGGAGTTCAGCCTGTTCAGCCTCGAGAAAAGATAACCAGAACAGGGCAGAAACTGATGCACGGGAAGTTCCACTCGAATATGAAGAACTTCTTCACTGTGCAGGTGATAGTGCACTGGAATAGATTGCCCAGAGAGTTTGTGGATTATCCCTCACTGGAGTTATTGAAGAACTTTCTGGACATAGTGTTGTGCAATGTGCCCTAGGAAGACCCTGTGTGAGCAGGGAGGTTACACCAGATGACCCACTGTGATCCCTTCCAATCTTATCCATTCTGTGATTATGTGACTCCATACTACAAGGCAGTAAATGGGTAACATTCATCATTATACTCAACAAATATTACACAAATAAGAACCGTTCACAACACTTAGCAGTGAGTATGTAACACTTGCACCTAGTTAAGCCTATTCAATCTGTGCCAAAAGTATCATCAAAGACCACCAACAGGAATTTTGAGTGTGTATC
>NW_008676606.1:172646-178393 GCF_000695815.1 Acanthisitta chloris | reverse complement strand
TTTCCCTAGGGTAACCTTGAAGGCAATATATGCCATCAGCTTCAGATTCAAAGAATAAAGCTTTGTGCATGTCAGCCCATTTTAACCTTTTCTTTTTTTTAGCAACATTATAAATACTTTCATATGAGCTACATATTGAATTAGGTTTTATTGCAAATGATCTATTCATTACACTAAGTTGTTCAAGATATGGAAAAATAATTTGGTGCAGAGTTTTCCAATTAAATAAGTATGTTTAAGATTAATATGAAAATAATTTGTTTGTATCACTATCCAGTCAGTGAATAAGCACTCAGCATAAAAGAATAGACAATAAAGATACATGACATTAATTTTTGAACCTATGCCTGAGCCTTCTGATACGATCATACTGCAATAAATGGTACCCATTTAAACAATAGCTAACTAGTCCATAAAATAATTACTCCCAATTGGTTAATTAATCTGTGTTTTTAAATACAGTAACTAAAATATTGACTGAAAAATTTTATTTGAATTCCTAACAGATCTACAAAAGCTACTGCTGAACTAGCTTCACTGTGATACTTGACTCAGAGAGACTATGCAATCCAAAACATTTCTGAATAGAGTTCATAGATGTCATTTCTGTTGGGGAAACCTGGTTTTGATATTTTCCCCCTTTTGAATAAAGGCTTTGAAACCTGCCCTTTGTGTTCTGCCTTTTGGTGAATGATTAAAATAATCTATTGATTTTCCTTTTAAAAAATGAATGGAAAGATTAGAAAATGTCTTTTATTTTCTTTGTTTTGAAATCATGCTCATGCCAGGATTCATCTCATGTCATAGCTCTCTGGAAAACTAAAACACATTTAAAAATAAGCTGGATAGGACTTCTGTGAGCTAGGGCTACATTTATAAATTGTACTTCTCAAATTCAGTCTTCTATTATCCACAAATCCCTTCACCCCCAAACCTATAGCAAACCATCCCCCACCTCCCCAGTAAAAAACCAAACCACTCAAACAAAAAAAGCCAAACAAACAAAAAAAAAAAACAGCCCTGAAAAACATGGATACTCAGAGATCTATTGTTGAATAAACATTGACATTTGCAGTATGTTAAATTTTAAATTAAATGTTTAAAAGCACATGATGGGGATTGTTTTCATTGGAATAGGTTTTCTTGGCATGAGTACCATATTTGCTTCTAAAGTTTAGTGCTGAATTCACCTATGCTGTGTGGATCAACATGGGTGTTTAGTTAGTCTAATGTGGGTTTTTCTGTCATTAATGGAGGAATTTTGTTCTTATCTGTTCATTTTACTTTAACAAAATTTATAATCCCAAAGAAGGATCTGTTCTCCACTAAATGTCAATATTTTCCTCATCTACAAATCAGAGATTGTAAAAAAATATATTTCAGATCTTGTTAAAGGATTTTAGTAACTAGATAAACACATTTCTTTCATATTTATGTGGGATTATAGAAAATTATAAATTTTTTAAAAACCTTGATGCTATAAAAAAGGAAGAGCAGAGAGAAAGAGAGGAGGGATAGAGATGTCATTACATCACATTTGTGTCAAGGCCTGTATTCTGAAGAGGAGCAAATTGATGGTATTAAAAACATTTTTGCATTTTTCTTTGGCAAATTTATCAATTTATTTTTTTTCTGAAATAAGTAGCTTCCATAATAAAATGCTGATGTTTTTTCAGTGGCTGTTTTAGGATTAGGTCTTAATTTTTTAAATGCTCATTATTCCAGGATGAAAAAGCAGTGTATGGGATGCAAAAAAATAAACCTTATATATGTTTGCTTGATCACTTAAAAAGACTTATGATCTGACTATTTGTTTATGGCAAGATATGCTAGTTGGCCAAAATTCTGGATTTCTTCAGTCTGAAAGAGACACTAATCTGTGTTTTGGAATACTCAAGATGTTCAGTCAGATTCCATATTTCCTTTTGTTGTCCACTTCAGAATATTGCAAAAGACTCTATTACAAACCTTAACATGTTTTTCAGCCTGGTAACAAAATGCCTTTATAGTGGGGTTTTTTCAGTTGGTTTGGTTTGACTTCTGGTTTTGCTGTTGTGTATATTTTTATTATAGGCATTTTGGACATGAAGACCTTAGGCAATCAGAAGACATAAGTGACCAGTTTTCATCTGCAGAAATGAAATCATGTGGAGTTGAAACGGGTGTCTGAGAAATGATCAACGCTCCATCTCATGGAGCGTTAATGTTCTATTTAAACATGCTCAAGATTGTTAGATTTTATAGCACATTCCTGCACTTTATTTTCTTCATTGTTTTTCAGAT
This sequence comes from Acanthisitta chloris, assembly GCF_000695815.1. Taxonomy (NCBI): domain Eukaryota; kingdom Metazoa; phylum Chordata; class Aves; order Passeriformes; family Acanthisittidae; genus Acanthisitta; species Acanthisitta chloris. The sequence continues at coordinate 176,110 of NW_008676606.1, read as the reverse complement.
ATTATACAGTAAGTACTTGGTCTGCAAAGAAATAAGACGCTTAAATCCTGATTAATTGTCCCTGTAGGCAGTTGCATACGAAATGAAGAATAGATGTTAAATGGCAAACACCTTTCTTTGCTCAGCTTCTGTATACTTAGAGAGCTTTAATTTTTACCCTTACCAAATCTAGGTAGCTAAGCACTATATAAACTCTGTTGGGGATCACGACTGAAGATAAGTGCATTCCTACAGTTATGCAATCAAGCCCTGAAGGGAGAAGGGCTTATGATTTACTCTCCAGTCTATTGTATGTGACTCCCACTCAAATGCTAATTTTGGCTCTCATTCTTGGGCACTTAATTGTCCCAGTGCATGAGTGCAAGAGTAGCCTAGGAAAGTAATTTTGGACTGTGGGTTCTTGCAAATGGCAGGACTTCTGAAAATCAGGTATTGTGATGAACTGTGATCTTTTAACTCAGCATCCACAAAGCTTCCTGTGTTCTGTTGTGGATGTACAACTCAGTTGTTCACAGTTTATAAATAACGTATTCAAATTTCAGATACTTCTAATCTCTTTGTAATTATTTTACTGCTGGGCTTTTTTTTTTTCTTTTTCAACACTGGGATTGCTGCCATGAGTAGAATAAGTACTCTAAGGCATCTAATTTGTCTTGTTTATGGCTCATGCTTTCACCTCTTAAAGTCCAGAAATTGTATATGACCTATTCTGTTAGGGGTTCTGTTACAAATGGAAACTCCAAGTGCAAAGTGATTATTATTCCTATTGCAATATGCAGTAATGTATTTCCTATACATCCAAATCTTCATTCAGATTCTGTGCAAGTGTCTGTGTTGCATGGTTTGCTTGCAATTGCACTGGTTTAGTGCTAGCAAATGAAAAAGAATCTGAAGACATTGCTTAAGTTGCTTAAGTCACATCCACATTGTTAAGGCTTGCACTCCTTACAGATTTGTCTCAGAGACAACCAACCATAGGTAGTGACCTAACAACTAATAAGTGCAGAAAATGAGAAGGTATTGAGTTCCTAGTTCTTTTTCATTTATCATGTACATCTACATGAGATCCCTGAAATATCTCCTTAGGTGGTATGTCTGAGTACTCTGGAAACAGCTAATATTTAAATTTAACCCCACTTACAGCTTGATGATGAAAGCATTTTTCAGGCAAGAAAAGTAAGTTTGAATTTTCTAAAGAATTGCAATGAATTGAATCTGAGTGTCTCATAAATACATAAGAAGACAACTCCATTAACACAATGCTTTTAAAAGTAGTCTAGATATTCCACCAGGAATGCTTTCTAGGCCATGGAGATTTTCTAACACATATCCCTGTATCCACAGCTTAATTGTTGACACACTGGTTTGAATGGTAGTGTCTTACTTTCTGCACAGCTGTTGGTTTCTTTAGCTCCTTTCTTGTGGTTCTTGGTATATGTCTGTATCATACAATGCACTGCCATTCACATATACTTTGCAAACTACCAGTAGGTTAAAGATGACACAGACACCACAGATGTTAACCTTGAGGTGATACCACCTGGATGCAACTATACTACTTCTAGTCTGTATGTCAGTGATTTTCCTCTGTATAAACATACCAGCTCATTTGGAGCTTGCTCAGAGCTAGCTGAAATGTTATCAGGGAGAATAGCATAGATGCATCCCTAGGCATCTCAATCATTTTACTGAACTAGTTCTAAGTGATCAGTGTGAGCTCTCAGAGAAATCAAATTCAGGTATTAAAGACACATACCTTAATCTTATTCACGATCTATCAAGATAATTAGTTTTATTTATCCTTTGTCATCTAACAGCTGTGTCTAAAATATATCTGCAAAAATTATGCTGATTACCCTTATCAAACTATACCTACATAATAAAGAAAGGTAGTGAAATTAGTGAAAGGACTAGAGCACAAGTCTAATGATAAGTGTCTGAAGGAGCTGGGTTTTTTTAGTCTGGAGAAAAGGAGGGACAATAACTCTCTATAACAGGAAGTTTTAGCAAGGTAGGGCTCAACCTCATCTCCCAGGTAACAGAAAAAGGACAAGAGGAAACAGCCTCAAGTTGTGCCAAGGAAGGTTAGGTTGGATACTAGGAAAAAAATTTTCACTGAAAATATTGTCAAGCATTGGAACAGGCTGCCCACAGAAATAGCTATTGCTGTTCTTGAAGGATGTGTAGATGTGGCACTTCAGGACATGGTTTAGTGGTGGACTTGACATCGCTGGGTTAATAGTTGGATTCAATGATCTTAAGGGTATTTTGCAACCTAAATTATTCTATAATTCTGTACATGCAATATAGAAAGGTCTGGAGGAAACCTAAGAGCAACAAGACATTTTCTACCTGAATAAAAGGAAGACATGAAGGAATCTTCTAATAGTGTTCACATTAGAGCAGCAACACTTAGAAAACCTGCTACTACTGACAAAAAAAAAAAAAAAGTTGCGTTAAAAAACTAACATTGCAAAAAGTTAGTCATAATTAGACAGCAAAAGAAATGCCAGTAATGCCTGAAGGGACTCATTAGTCCCTTTTCCAACACTATGAAAAATAAGTGTGTTGGTCTATACGAAGTGAAGTCTTTCTGTATCATTGTAAAATTGTAATTTATTAAGGGGGTTGTAAGTGGTGCTTAATCCATTTTTAACTCTGTGATTTACATACTGTGAAATATAACACCTTTATTTGTGTAAATTACAAGAAAGTCTAAAGTATTTAAAAGTGAGTATATGGATTTGTGTCAATCATGAAAACTCTGTAAACAGACCAGGACAAATTTTTTAATTAATTACTCTGATATTTTATCAGAAATAATTAAATAGGCATAAATTAATCTATTACCTTATTACAGTCTTTCATTTGAGCTGCTTTATATAATTTTAAACCACTTGCTGATAGAAAACAAATGTCAAGCAATAGGTCAAATTATATATGCTTTCCCTTTTCCTTAATCAATGCAGAAACTGCTGGAGCAATTTGCAGATGCATGCAAAGTTGCATGTTTAAATATTTTTAATGGTAAGAAAAATGCAATTTCAAGAAAAAAATATGTTCCCAAAACTAATATACTATAACAGGAAATAGAAGTAAACAGACAGTCAGTGTTTCAGCTGTAAACTTCTATGGGTAATATCTTGAGGTTCTGAACAGCACATTCCCAATGGGTATTCAGGAAGATCAAACAGATCAGGTGTGAGGAAATTTCATAATTCTCACAGAAAGATGCTGCTGGTGAGGTTTATTAAGCCTAATTTGAGGATCCATGTTCCACTATGGTGTAAATCATGCTTTGAACTCTTTTCTGAAAAGTCTTTCATGGTGCATAATACATAAATAAAAATAGATAAATATATAAATATATTTATCTCTCATAGAGTACTTAAATTGAACATAATTTTGGGTGTTTTATGTAATAAGTTGCTACAGGCTTTTATTGAAATTGCAACATGAGAATA
>NW_008676606.1:134872-172601 GCF_000695815.1 Acanthisitta chloris | reverse complement strand
TTGCACATAGAGGAATAAATAGGGGGAGCTGGTGCAAGTGAAGTCTGTATTTAATAAAAAAGGCCAATTTTCTTTTGTTTTTAGAGGTCACTGTAAGACATTTTCAAAGACATTTGGAGGGTTTAAGACTAGTTAGCTTAAGTGGCTTCAAGATTGTGCTAGCTTCTGCTAAGCCCCTTTTTATTTTATTTTTTTTTTTCAGATCTATGAATCTCCAGAGGAAGTTTATGGAGACCCTATATATCAATAGGGAGGTGGGGATTGCATTACTGGGGGGGAGGGCTGGTTTCGTGCAAATTTCATTATTTTTCATTATGATCCATTTTCAGGTTGGCTCCTTGTCTGTATACAGTGTAGTGCGCTGTGTCTCTGAACAAGGTAAAATATTTAGCCCAGTGTCCTCTTTTCCAAAGCAACTACAGGAGAAAACACGTGCTATAATAAAAACTCCAAAAATACTAATAAAAAAATCAGAGTTTAAGGGTGTAAAGTTGTGGCCATCAGATTCAATATATACCCAAATAGGTTATAAATGAAAATGTGGAGAGCCAAGCCCCTAGATTTAAACAGAACTTCTTCAATATAACTTACTTCCAATTCACAACTCAGTACTGAGGTTCAGGAAGAGCTTTATAATTGTTTTAATGATGTCAAATCTGAAGGACATTATTAACTAGGAACTCAGATAGATAAATGTATTGTGTGGTAGTCAAATCCCAGTGCAAAAGAAAGGCTTTCATAAACTGTTATCTTTGGTATACTAGTGTCTTTAGTGAAGGTCAGTGCTTGCTTTTATCCGTTGGCTTTCTTCCTGTGGTATACAGACATGCAATTTTAGTTTCAGTCTCATTTGGTTTATCTATGCCTTTAGGACTACTTAATTATGGAAAAGAAACAACAGAATATTTGCCTCAAAATTCCTTAGGTGCCTTTTCATTATTAGCTAGAACTTCACATAAAGAGTTTAAGATTTTTACCTGGTCTCTTCATATTCAGCTATAGACCAGATGTTTAAATGAAACTGAAAATATAAAAATAGATATCTTTATATGGATCCCCTTAGATATTAACAGGCATAACTTTGAATTGTGGATTTTATGTTACTTGTTATTGATTTGAGGCAAGCATTTGAAATGACCGGTGAACAGACAAAGAAATCATGCAACAAGTTCCATCCATCTACAGAAATCTGAAAATCTTTGCATTATTTCTGTCAATATTTTATTTTAATTATTAATTTTATTTCATAGTGTATTATATTTTCATCATTAAAAATAACCTTTATCATGACTGACCATAGAAAGACTTCTCTTTGTTTGCTTCAATTGAAAAAAAATAAAATATTTAAATGACCTATCCTGTAATTGAAAATTGTCTAGTAATGGGACATAATAAGACATGAGAATTTCTGGTTTAGTAATGGCATAAATTTTTGCTTGTTTGCTTAGAGTTTTTCTTTTTTTTCTTGTCTCTACTCTCCTTAGAAGTGAGAGAGATTTGTACTATACTCTCCCAGGCTATCCCTCTTCACAACTTGCTAATCTATACTATGAAATCAACCAATATAGAAGGTAAACCTAAATTCTTATAGCTTTTGTTCACAGTTTCATCCCAAAGTGTCCATATCACCATTAGCTTTTTATAGCACTTATAACAACAAAAGGAAACAAAGGCAAACCCCAGGATTAGGCACCCATCACTGAACTGTACTCTGAATATAAAGATAACACTTTGAACAGTCTAGTAGATTCCAGTGTGATTTTGCATTACGTATACTGAAACAAAATAGGGTAGCAAGGAAAGCATCTTTGAAATATATTATCTCTGAGTTTTATTATTATTTAAATATTATAGGTATGGTCTAGACTATGAAATTAATTAATTGTCAGACTATAAAAGAAAATAAATACAAAAGTGGTGGAAAACTTCTTGTTTTTCTATAGAATTCTGATTAACATATTTCACTAAACAAATTTAAACAACTGCTAAAGAAATAGTTGCCAAAGTAATGACTGCAAAAAGACTGCAACTTTATTTGGCAACCTTCATCACTTAAATATAGTCCCTGAAATTGTTGGACGATTCTAAAAAGAGCTGAAGGTGTTGAAATCCTCAAAGACCAAACTCTAGCTTATGATGACAAAATTATATTTACTACTGATAAATATAGGAAAGTAATGTTAAAATATTAATGGATGTTAATAAAAGCATTTAAAAAGCTATAAATAATTGTTTATAAAGACAAAATTTAATATCATTTACAAAAATATCAGAACACAAATAGCACTCAAAAAGCATACAGTGCATAATTATTTAGAGTTTTGTGACAAAGGAAGTTTATGCTACATATTCTTTTCTTTCTCAAGGCATCAGATAGCACTCATAATCCCACAGGATTTTGTTCATAAGATGCAAAATGTAGCGCTTTTAAAAGACAAAATATATATCTTGCCTAAAACTCTGAGAAATCTCAAAAACACTTTAAAGTTCAAAAAAATCCAAGGCATGAAGGGTTTTTTTCTGAGCTTTTAAGTAGTCTTTCTTTATCTGCTTTGATGGCATCCTAAAAATCAATAGGTCTGTTTTTTCCTTTCAAGTAGCAATCATATTTATGAATAACTCCTCCTACATTTATACAGCATTATTTTAAACTAATAAAGATCAACTCTGATACCTTTTTGTTTAGATATTCTGTACTTTATTAAGAAATCATTTCTGCTCCATGCCTCTGATAATTTTTTTCTTCCTGTAAGTTTTGTTTCTAGTTCAAAACATTTCAGAAAGATATGAACAATTTCTTTGTGTTTACTGACTATTCATTCCATTAATATGATTTATTTCTATTGGCAAATGAAAAAAAACCATCATGTTACCTCTTTGGAAACAGTGGTCCAAATCCTCACCCAAAGTGAAATGAGGTTGATATTAAAAATTATTTACCCCTTCCCAAGTAAATTTACTGACAACTTTGTCTAAGCTACTCAACATCCCATTTGCATAACAAGGTTTTGGTAGCCAGGGGGCTGGAGGGGTGGCTCCTGTGAGAAGCTGTCAGACTATTCCTGCATGTGCAATAGGACCAGCTCCAACATGGACCTGCTGCTGCCCAAGGCTGAGACAATCAGCGATGGTGGTAACACATTCAGAATAACATATTTAAGATGGGGAAAAAGCCCTGCTGTGCCACAGCAGCCAGAAAAGCAGAGTGAGAAGTTATATGGAATTGCAAAACAGAGAGGAACCTGTAAACTGGTAAAAAACATATTGAAATATATCAGTCTCCAGGTGAAATCTAAAAGAAAGGAGAGGAATAAGAATACACTGTCAGCATCAGTGCCAGAAAACCACTTCAAGACAAGCTGCAAATCCCAGTCTGTACTGGGAGAGGGCTGAGACTATTGGTGAAAGGTCTGTGGGGATAGTGAGAAAGTGAGAATGATAGAGAAAATATATAGGCACTGTGAGTATATAACAATTTTAACTGCATGCTAATAACAAATTTTCCAATTTATCTAAAGTGTTTCCTGTTTTTCTATTAGAAGATTTTGTACATAACATATAGAATATGAATATAAAATGTAAAGGTTATTTTCCTGGCTTTAGACAAACTACATAAAAATAAATCCATTTTCAGTTGCAAAAAAATACACTTTGTGATGCCAAAATCATTAAAAGACTAATTGGCTGGATTGTGACTAAGACTTTCTCTAAAGTGTACATTAATCCGTTTGTGGTTGATGCATGTTGTAACAGCAATCCACAAAGACTCACAATCCCAACTACTGTTCACGTTATTTTACACAGAAAAGTCTCTTGGATTATGAGTTGCTAAGCAGATGTACCAAAGAGATATTCTCAAAGCTCTCATTGATAAATAACTCCACACTCAATGAAAAAAATGATAGACTCATTCACAGAAATAGAAACTTAGTAAAAATATTGGTATTTAGAAAAGCATGGTTTGCTCTGAAGGATAATTCTTGTCAAACAGCATCTCACTGCAGAAAATGAACAATGTAAGATTACCTATGACTTGCTAGGTTTTTTAATTTAATAGTAGTGCTATAAAATAGGATTGCTTTCATATTTCTTGTTATATTTTTAAATTTTTAAAATACAACATAAATATGTTCATGCAACATTATTTGTTATTAATTATTAGGGCTGAGTGCCACTAAATTTTGCATTAATATGATTCAGTGAAATGATTCACTTTAAAGAACAAATCTTGAAGTCATTGAGCATGCTTTTATATTCTTACAAGAATAGAGGTAAAATTAATAGAATATATGAATAAATTGTGAGTTTATGAATTCTAAACAGAAAAAGGACAGCAATACTTGATTGATTTTTAAGAAAATATTTGCCAGGAACCAGCAGGAAAGTATAATGATTAGAAATCTGAGGAGTATATGTTGGAACATATGACTATAATAACTGTTGCATTATATATTTTGATATAAATCCTCACAGTTGTTTTCCATGAACACAGTAATGCAGCAAATCTCATTGTATTTAGTTTGCTGAACCTCATTTAATTCAAGCACCATTTATTTTTACAGACATTGGAAGAATATGAATGTGTATTAGTAAAAAACCTTTTGCAAGTTAAATCCTAGTAGCGCTTCTCTGAAGTCTGCTTCTAACTTGAAACTGCTACATCTACTCCACAAAAAACTGTTTTACTAGCTGTAGTAAATCAGTTTTCATGATGGCTCTAAGATATTGCTAGTGGCAATTCATTTACAGCTATTTTAGTATTAAAAACATCTCACCTACTCATAGTTCTACACCTTTTTTTTTCTGTTTTGTGCAATAATGACACACATTTGTTTGGAATTTATCCTAGTTTCTTTGTAAAATTTTTAAAGGTGCTAATGTCCTATATTATACAGGTAAAATTTAAAATTATAGTTAAAGTAACCCTATAAGCTAATATATTTCATCACTTCCATTATTTTACATTCTTAAAAAAGAAAACAAAAAATCCAGAAAAGCCATTATGATAGAAATCATAACTATTTTCCTCTCATAGAATAAATCATACCAATCTAAGACAGGTATTTATGTTGAATTGCATTTCCAAGGTGCTCCACTTCTCTCTGTTGATCACATAAAGGTAACTTCACTGCCCTTGACCAGACAAGTAACTTCAGATAACCAAAGCAGGCTCAAATAAATTTTGCAGACTATGCAGCTAACATGGTTTCACTCCACCTTGCTGTCCTTCTTTCAGCTTGAAAATGTGAGAAAATATCTGACATATGAACTTCAGTCCGAAGACGTGGATCTTCAAGGTTAGTCTAGCATACTCGTCTTTTGTCTTTAAATGGAACAGGATAAGTACAGATTTCCAGGGGCTTAGGCATTTGTCTCCCCTATGAATATCATCTGTAACTGTTGTTACTTCGGTTCCCTGGAGCATTATGTTTACGAGAAGTTAAATCAGCTTAAAGGCTGTGGTCATTTGCCTCTAGCCTATCCTTTACTTGAGACATCTAAGCTCAATGTGTTTTGACTTTTCATGACTAGACATGAACAAGAATAAATTCTTTAGTGTTATTTTAAGATTTTGTTCATAGAACAAGGAATTTTAAAACAAAGTGCACCTACACTGAACCAATTACATTTGGAATTGAAGATATTTGAATATTATCTTTTACAAGTCATTAGAAAAATGTGTAAAAAAAACCAACTTTAATTTGAATTTTTTTTGAGATACTCTGGGCCTAATCATGCTGCCATTGAAGAAAAAGCTAAAACTCCCACTGACTTCAATGGGCTCAGGATTATATACACAGCAGGGGACAAGACTCAGTAATCCATGAGGTCCTTTTCATCCCTGTGCTACTACAATAGGAGCAGAAATCTGCAGGAAACATGATAATGTCAGGGTTGTAAGGCTTGAAAAGTTTAAAAGCTACAACTTCCACATGAAAGTTATTCTTTTTGAAAAGTACAAGTAATACAAAGGCAACTGTGATTTCGAAATTAAGTTTCTATTTGCTATAAACATTATTGACTACAAGATACCAATATATCTGATACAGATTTGCATTTTATAATTATTTTGGCCTAAGACTGTGATGGTTGTTTGAAGTCTTTTCTTACTGTGAAATGGGGCAGGATTTTAATTAGTTTTATTTCCAGCATTCAGCTGATGTGCATGGGTGACAAACCCAAGTGTGAGACATGGAAATCATTGTAAAGTCTTTACTGCAGTATGAGTACATTTATTCAGGACAGAACAACTGGAAATCAGCTTGAATGCCCTGTCAGTGAAACTAACTATCTCACTATCCTCTTTTGCATTTCGTGTTCTTTTCCTCACCAGCAACAGCAGCAGCTGCACTAGTCTAAAATCCCAGAATGTTTGAATTTTTTATTTTTTCTAAATCCTGTTCTTCAACATTGAAATGCTCTAATTCTAGAAAGAGGTTAAGTGCATCAGTTTTTCAGATTGGGCATCTTCACAGTTTATGCCACTTTGTGATTGCCTATATGCCACCAGACAGGGCAAAAGATTAAGGATTAAAAGACAGGTTCAGATCTCAGAGCTGAGTGCAAACATTGCAATTACTGAGCAATTCAGAACTCTGAAAATGGACATTTAGGAATTCTACACCATTTAAAGAGTAATTAAGAGTATCGGACTCAGAGCTCTCTTTCCTCTTTATAGGGAGCAAATATACCTCACATAGCCATTCAGCTTTCTGTATGCAAACATGAATGATTATGGCTTGTAAATAGAAAACAGTGGTAATAGGACTATAGTTGGGTTCCCTCAGACCTCTCTGGTAATAAGCATGTGGCTCAGTTCTACTGCATCTCCCCCCATGCCTTCGCACCCATATTAGTCATCTGCATCACCCTGGGGTTCTGAAGACCTCACCTTTGTTGAAGATTTTACAAAGAAACTAGGAAAAATTAAAAAAATCTGGAGCACATCCTCTATATAGAAACCACTTTATTAGATGTTTTACCCATAACAGCACAGAGTCACAGATTCATCAAGGTTGGAAGAGATCTCCAGGATCATCTAGTCCAACCATCAACCTAGGACCACTATAATCACCCCTAAACCTTATCACCAAGTGCTAAATCTGAACGTCTCTTGAACACTTCCAGAGATAATGACTCCACCACCTCCTTGGACAACTTATTCTAATGCCTAACCACTCTTTCAGTGAATTTTATTTTTATATCCTAATATCTGATCTGAACTTCTCCTTGTGCACCTTAAGGCCACTTGCTCTCATCCTTTCACTTGAGACATGACAGAAGAGACTGATCCCATCTCACTACAATCTCCTTTCAGGCAGTTGTAGAGAGCAATGCGGTCTTCCCTGAATCCACTCTTTTCCAGACTAAACTATCCCAGTTCCATCAGCTACTCCTGATAAGACATGATTTAGAAGTCATGGAAGACTTTGGTTCTGTACATAACTTGAGAGAGATCTAAGCTATTATCTCCTCCCAAAAGAAGCCAAGTTGTCTCATTCTCCTTTCTCTACTGCAGTCCTGAAAACCACCTGTCCAGCAAACATTTTAAAAAAATAGATATATCTGACTCTATTAATTCTGCTATATAAGATGGCCAAGCATTTCATCACAGTCACCCATGCTTAATTCCAGGAGAACACTGAATGCACTTAACTGCTGATGGGTGCACTGTAGATTACAGCCAGTCCAGAGAATGTGAATAACTTGGACATTACACTTTCAGCATCATTCACCCTACAGGTAGATTCCTATTGCTTCTTTCTTTTCAGTTCTGTAGACTAGCAATTATAATTTGTAATGTTGACTTTTTTGTTCTTTTTAGTGTTTTTTTTTTTCAACTCTTGGCATGTAGAGTTGGAGTAATCTGAAAGTTGTAAATGATCAACAGATTTGCCAGTCTCTTTGTAGGCTTTTGAATAATGACAGATCTTGTTCACATAAACATTCATTATAAGACTAAAGGGTATCTGTGTTTAGCTTTAAGATCAGTTACAATATCCACTGAATTTAGGTATCTGTGAAACTGAGTGGCAGCTGAGAGTGAATGTTTTATATTACATTTGGAGGACAGATATCCATGTTCTAGCTATGTTTTAGTATAGATGTTCTTACTTTGGCCAATATTAGATTACTAATTGGTGGATTTTGATCATGTCATTCTTACAAAAGGGAGACTTGGATCCTGGAGATAATTTTGTTTACAGGTTTTTTTCTGCATAACAGTTGCAAATGAGTATTATTATTTGGGGTCAGTTATGTTCTAAGGTTTCAAAACCAATTGTATTTTCCCCCAAAAAATCGTATTGAAGCTCCTCATACTTTCAGACTCCAGTATTTGCCACTGAGACTGTTTTTCACTTAGACCACACAAACTATCTCCACCACATCAAATGTGGTTTGGTTTGGGTTTTGTTTTTTTTTAATTGCATGTTTGACTCAGAATTCCTCTATATGAGACCCAATTTTAAAAAATAATTACTTTAACAAACTGCATGAAATAGCACCATCTATCATAAAACTGCTGCTGCAAAGATATCGCTTTTCTTTGGAGATGTATAGTTTTTCAAGGCTGACTAGCAATTGTGCCCATATAAATCTAATTAAAATTTATTACTGTGGTATGGCTGAACCCTGGAGAGTATTACTTCTTCTGAAGAATGATAGCTATTATTTAAAGGCAAAAATATAGTCCAGTCAGTATCTTCAAATGCACTTAGCAAAACCATACATTGATTGGTCTCCAAGAAATCTATTAGATGTTATACAAAGGTAATGCAAGTGATCAATAACAAAAACAACACACACAAAAAGATTCATAACACTTTTAAATGTAATAAAATTTATTAATCTCAGTCTTATTTATTTTTCCTTTTGAATAATCATGTGAAATTTTAATCAGTTTCATTTTCTCATCAGTTTGAAATATATAGAGCACATTTACATGCAGCATTAATAAAGTACCTTAACAACTTCTGGTTTTGTCCTTTCCTTTCAAGACAGCAGTTACCTCACAAGTATCAGATATCTGCATTTGATTCTTCACAACCACATCTGACCTGACATAGCCTGGTTTCATGCCACTGGAGAGGAATATTTCCTTTTAGGAGTTTCAGATTTATCCCATTTTAGAAGTGCAATAGATTTGCCTGAACAAGGGCCATAAGTAAAGCCTAAGACTCCCTAGGCTTGAGTTATCCACATGGAACCTGTGGGTCTGAGAGAGGATTTGAGAAGAAACAGTGATCTTATGAATCAGCAGTTGGATGCAAAAGGGGTACCACAATGAATTGCAATGTCTCTAGATACATGAATTGTGCTTTAGATGTCTTGTTAGGATGAGACTAATCACACACATGAAGAGCTTATTTTCTTTGAATGTCTTCCAAACATTACCACCTTTGTTTTTTTTTTGAGTACTATGTACATTGAAAATATCTTAATGGAAGATATATATTTGAGCTCTCATAATAGCTGAGATCTAGTCAACACAGTCAATGTGGTCTAGAAAGTTACTCAATAAATTGCTCTGTCTTAATATGAAGCTGAATCACCTCTTTAATACTTGTTTCTCAAGTATTGAGCAGTATATTAATAAATATAAAAGGATGACACCAGGATTATGTTGCACAGATTTAGGCTTCTAACACTATTTCCAATGGTGTGCAGAGCAACCCACCTGTCTCCAGGCCGTTGTTCCAGGTGGTTCAAATCACATAGAATATTTTTTTTTTATGTACCAGGCCCCTATGGTGTCTTAAATACCAGTAGGCACATCACCTATGATAAGCAATCTAGTAATCACCTGGAAGTCTATTAAAACCATCCATCAAAAATGTTGGGTGTTAAATAGTAAATTGCATATTTATACTAGAAATGTGTATTTATGCTGTCCCAAAAACAGAACATTAACTACTACCTGAAGATTTTCTTGATGCCAGCAATTTGCAACAAATGTGTTTGGAATCTATTACTAGGTTTAAATAAACGATTGTCAAATTGTTTTCTAATGACTGTCTGGATAACTACCAATTTTTCAGCTGACTAGTGAATTCCCAATATATTTTGTTTTAATTTTGAGCTTAATATTTATATTTGTGGAAGGAAGTAATGATATATAGTCTCCTGTGAGACAGTTTAGCATATCTATGAAGTATTTATGGTGGGATTTTTTTACATAAAGAATGTATATTTTACATCAATATTTGAAGTGAATTAAAAGAGCTTTTCCAGACAACCTGTGAAGACAGAGAAAATGAGAAACTAAAGTCTGGACATAAAATGAGGATTAAAATTTTGAGAAAGTATAGGCTGGTAGACATTCCTGTACAGAATACCTTGATCTAAAAGCTGCATTGATAGTTTTTTTTCCTTTGGTAGGCAGTACAGATTTGTGACAACTGCAGTTTTAGTTACTGGTGCAAACTGTACTGGATATGCTAAGCAGTTCTATACATCATATTCAAGAAATTACCTATTCAAAGCAGATGCTCTGCAGTGAATTCTGAAAACTTATCAATACCCCTAAGGAGAACCTGCATGGTTGACTTGTATTTGAGACAAAGCACAATTCATGTTAGCATAAAATTTATATCAGAAATGCATATTACTGAAGTTTTCTGAAATTACCAAACTGAGTAAAGTGGTTTCCCTAATAAAATGACAAAATAAATTCACATTTTTATACAAAATGAATTTAATTAATAAAATTATCACATCCCTGTCCTTATATCTACATAGCAACTCAAGTATTAATGCATGATAATATGCCCTTCGATCTTTATAAAACTCACTATGTCATGTTTATGTTCAATATTTAATGCTTATTTTTGTCTTGCAGAATTTGTTCACTGTCTTTCATTTTGTTGCCTAGTCTACTCTTACTTTTCATGCCTAAATTTGAACTATATCTTATGTATTATCATGTACTTTGAGTAGGAAAAGGATATTTATTTTTAATTATTATTTCTGCCACAGTAGTTTGAGGATGCAAGCAAGAAAAAAATCATGGAAGGAAATATAAACTATTTCTTAACCAGCTGGTATAACTGGTATCTCTCTGTGTCTTGTCTTGAGAAAGTGACATGGTCAAAATACTCTGTTGATCTGTTATCTTGGTTTCTTGGATAACAGCAGTGCTGCCATCAGGACAGGTTGAACACCAGTCCGTTACTTGTACAATTAACATTATTATTATTCCTTGCAAGATTTTTTCTCATTTAGTAGTCATTTTTCTGCATTTTATTATGTCATTTTTGTTTTTATTGACCCAAATTATTTCAAAATAATTACAAATATTTTTGTATCTTCATTAACTAGCTCCTTTTCTGAATATTTCACAAGCTCACTGAAACAGAAAAAATATGACACAGATCCCTGTGGATTCTCATTAGTAATTACTTTTGATAGTATAAAAGACTGTTATTCAACTCTTTCATTTACTACATTTTATCCATTTTTTAATCTACAAGACTGTCTTTCCTGTTATCACATAGTGAATGAATTTTTTACAGACTCTTTGCTGAGGCATCATATCAAAGCTTTCTAAACAGGCTGCCATGCCTTATTAACTAGATCAACTTGTCAGCACTCTCAGAGCTGTAATAGATGCTAGAAACATTGTTTTCAGGTAGAATAGTGTCAACTATAAATAATAAAGGTATATACATAATGATTTCTAATAAACATTAATTCAAATTCTTATTGGGAATTTTGGAAAGCATCTAAGTATTTTTCTTTTATTTTTAAAATAATAAACACTAACTTTGGGAGACTCATTTATTTTGAAGGGTATAAGGACCCAATGTTCTATGTATGGTGTAATACATGAAGCACTAATGACATAACAGTTTATAATCCTCTTAAATATTCTCATCATAGGATGACATATATGACACAATTTTAATGTAACACCAGTAATTTTCACAGTGAAAAATATCATGCAGTATTTGTTTCCAAAAATGCCATGTGAAAACCTTAGTGGAAACCAAAAGACTAAAACACTATGACAAGAGGAATCAGCCAACCCAAAAAAGAAAAGGAGAAGGCAGAAAACAGAAAAACATCATTAAGCCACAATCACTAGTATGCTCAAATCATGAATATAGTTTCTAATTCTACTCACATATCTACTTTAACCTTTTTCCTCTATTCCCAGGTAGAAGCATAAGAAACACATACAAAGACAGCTAGTAAGCACAGATTTATTTAAAAAAAATCTAAAAGGTTAAGTAATTTTTCTCAGGTTTGAAATTATACTTCTTAGAAGAAAGAGGTAGCAATTTAGATAATATATGTTTCTTTATGAAAACCCTTACTAGTACCACAGACCTTAGAAATTTGATGATTTTTACTTATGTTGTGAACTTTGGGCCCAAGTCAACCTTCAATAAATACACATCAATGCTTTCTAACACCTACCAGCAACTTTGACAGCAAATACATTATCAAAATAGGCTGGCTAGTCTATACATGAAACATCAAGCTCAGTGTTCCACGCTTGGCAATGGTACATTTCATTCAACCTTTTTAAAACCAAAGGGATCACTTCAAATGA
Organism: Acanthisitta chloris; assembly: GCF_000695815.1. Taxonomy (NCBI): domain Eukaryota; kingdom Metazoa; phylum Chordata; class Aves; order Passeriformes; family Acanthisittidae; genus Acanthisitta; species Acanthisitta chloris. Next base: position 160,045 of record NW_008676606.1, on the reverse strand, counting down.
ATGACTCCATAGTTTAGCCAAAGGTTTTCTTAATATTGTGAACAGGGAATTGCAGAATGTGAAGGAGTGATTGATGAGAGCTGTTCTGATACTGCAGTAATGAATTATCTGCACAGATAAACATGACCAATTACTTTACCACGAGGAAAAACCCAGGAACAAATCACAGTTGAAAGCAGATGAGAACAAATTATATGATGTTATCCTTATTTCCCAATCTGAGTGTAACATAAAACCAGTAGATTATCTGCCAGTCCCCAGACCATTTGACAGCCTTAGATAACATTTGGAAAAAAATCCAAATTTGAGGATTAGTTCCTGCTTGGCAAAGATCTACTTTATGCGGAAGCTCCTTGTAATGGAAGCTGCAATGCTGATATCTCAGATAGAATCATAAATAAAATTTTATACTGTTTATACAGTTCTGTTAGCAATGGATTTTTAAATACAGATTTTACACAATAATTTTAACACCAGGCTTGACTGAAGAAGTTATTTCAGTACAATAGAATAGTATTCTGATTACCCATTACGGTAGAAATGTTATCACTTATAGCAATTATATAGGCATTACTTTTCATATTGCCCACAAATATTTTATTAAATACTAGGTTTTTTACAGCTTTGACTTAGTGTTTCTATTTTTATATTTATATCTCTAAGCTTGATGAGTCATTAGTTTATATCAACTCACACTTCATTTAACCATGTCATATCACATAATGATGCAATGAAATGTAGCATGACACAGAGTTCTGCTACAAACTGTTGTAAAATTGTACAATAGAAAGCATTTCAATTTTGTTGCACAAACCCAGACACAGGAAAATCACAGATATAGGAACCAAGATATCAGTCAGTGCAAGTCAGTGTTTCCTCAACAAGATGTGGAAGACTTACCTGCCTTGCTCAGACTGAATGGAAAATGAAATATAGATAATTTTACATGGTTATTTCATGCCAAACAATCCACAGAGATCACATGAGTAAGACTGACCCATCTTTGGTATCAAGACCAGTAAGTATTTTCTCATAATAAAATTTAAATGATAGCAAAAAGCTTCTAATTTTCATGAGTTAAAAATGAGACTTGGCAGACTTTGGTGTGACTTGATAAATTTCAATAGAACTATGGTACAGTTTGTGTAGACTTCAAAATTTAGCTTGAATGTCCTACCTGGAGCTCAGAACTTCCTATTGTGGAAGATGAGAAATATGAAAACTTGCCTTATTAATGGTTTTGTACATCTGAATGTGCATAGTGGAACTGTGTGGTGATAACAGTTTCATTTTTAACAACCTAAAAAGTTTTACAATGAAAAGCAAAGCTTTTAAAATTGTCTTGTGAAAGTGGTTTAGATACTTTTCTTCTTAGCATTTCTTTCTGCTTAGAAATTTAAATTGAGTAAGTACACAGATGTGTGGTAACTTAGAAGCTTAATGTGAAGCTGAATCTTACATTTCATTGTTATTTCATTGAAGGAGAAAGGTGGCCCCTTTCATTGTTTGGATGCTGCAAAGAGAATTTTCCCTAAGTGTCGGTATGTAGAACTGTAGGATAATAAATTTAAATTTTTTTCCAGAGCTCTGTTTAGGAGGTACAAATTCTGCTAAAGAAGGCAAAACATTAATTATATTAAAATGAGATAATTATTTTCTTAAAAGTAACTTGTGCCATGCATAATAAGTAGCTAAAACACACTGTGAAGTACTCTAAAGAGTGTATAAGCAATACATATATTGAGAAACAAATGCCTAAATGTTAAATGCCAAATCAAAAAAAGAAAAAAAAAGGTTTTTTGAAAAGTAAAACACTGTATTTACACAATTTCTTCCCATACTCTGTGTTTCTTCAGATTAACTTATAAATTTAGATAAAAAAACCTCAAAGTCTTTGTATTCTTTGAGGTATGTTATAAGCTTATGTGTTAAATTTAGCAATACTTTGTCCTTAGAGCCAAGATATATATTATATATATGACTTCTGGGGAAAATAAAGCATAGAATTTTTCTGTATGAAGATTTTATGCAGAGTATAGAGTGCTAAGGATAATAACTTACTTATTTGTCACTTTTAATGTGACTTATTGAACTAGAAAATAAAAAAAGATTGGATAGGGACTTCATAGGTCAATTAGAACAATCCACTGCTCAAAGCAGTTCTGTTCAGATAAGATTGCTCAGGGCTATGTCAAGTCTTAAACATCTCTAAAGATGAAGATGCCATTGTCTCTTTGGGCAACCTGTTCCAGAGTATGACTACCCTCATAAGAAATTTTAAAAAAAAAAAGAAAAATTGCTTAAATTTTCCTTTTATCTGTCTGGAATTTCCCACATTTCACCCTGTTTTTGTTAGCTTTTGTCCTATCTTTGTGCATACTTGAGAAGAGTCTGGTTCCCTCTACTCTGTGCCCTCTGATAAGGTAGCTGTAGAGAGTAACAAAGATTCTGGAGGCAAGACTGAGGGCTGATCCCTGAGCTTCTGATTGTAGAATGTCCTCCAACCATGTCTAACCTGATGACCTCCACTTGACTCATTTCAGCATGTAAAAATCCTTTTGTTCTCAGGGAACCCAAAACTGGATATATCACTGTAGATATACTGAAGAAAGGGGAAGTGTGATGACCCTGGTCCTGCTGGTGATGATCTCAGTAGTACAGACCAGGATGTACATGGCATGGGACTTGAAGAGTCCTGCTGGTGATGATCTCAGTAGTACGGACCAGGATGTACATGGCATGAGACTTGAAGGCTCATTAAACTGAAAGACACATATTGCTAGTTGGTGCATTTTTTCTGAGGTAATGAGACTATGAAGTCAGTCATATATTCATGCACAAGAATATCTGTAGAAAACACCTGTTTTATGATGCAGGCCATTTTCCTGCTATTAAATTTAAATTTTTTGTTTGCTGTATACAGACAAGTGGTTTGTAAAAGAACAGATCATCTTGTAACACTCATTCTTACTGCAGTAGAAAAATGCCACTGTTTCAAATCTCTGAGAAAAAAAAGAAAAAAAGAACAAAAAGAATTAAGTAGTTATTTACACCCCTGTTTGGATGCGAAAGACTGATGGAAGAAACTCTTAGCACAGTAACCTATATTCACATATGAGAGCAGTCTGTTGAGGGAAAAGCACTTATTCAAGTAGGGACTGCACTGAATTTGGCATACCATGTATTTTATTTTTTTGTTATTTCCTGTGTCTTATCATCTTCCTCTCCTTTTATTTTTTCCCTTTACCAGTAAGCCATTTTTAAAAAAAAACAAACCAAACCAAACCCAAACAAACCTAAGGATTTGCTGCTGCAAACTTTTACATGTATGAGGACTACAATATGTACATGAATAATTCTCTCTAAGCATCTGACAGCTATACCCATAGACTTAGACTAGACATATATTCTATGTGTTTTGCCTCATTTGAGAATAAATACCTTACTGTATTTAACCATGTTTAACTACCATAAAAAGTAGTTAAATTGCTGAGTTAAAATAGCAAAATAATACTCCAGTCAAGTAACTTAAGTAGTAATTTAATGTGAGAAGTAATTAACCCTAAAAATGGAAAGAAGCAGAGGTTTCAAAAACACTCAAATATATGTGAATGGAATCTGCTTTTAACCTGCTCTGCTGACCTTGTTACTTATGCCTGTGTAAATTTAATGTCTCCTACCTTACAGACACATGGATTTTCCTGATTTCTTACCAAGAAGACTATATTGTAAATTCTCTGGTTTTCCAGACTGACCTTTCACAGCCTGATTAATTTATTTATACCTATTTCTTCTTGTGTCAGTGCTGATCACTATTAATTCTTTGTGAATTTATAGAGAAGAAAAGAAATGTCTACCAAGATTTTATGTTTCTATGCTAAAACTTTTGATTTGTCTTACTTGATAGGTTCTGATTTTTCCTGAACATTTATGAATTTTATAAATCTGAAGAAACTCTTCCTAATGGCAAGTCACAATAACTGAACAATATATTTACCAGTCCCTTGTAAGATGTTTCTGACACTTTCAGAATGAAAAAAAAATATGCTTAGGAGGATAATTTTTTTCACCTCTTCATTATCTTGTCTCCTTATAATAAACTAACATGCCTCAACTAATTTCAACTGACATTAGTATTACCTCAATCTATGGGACTATTATATATACAGTTATATTATTCTAATGAAAATTATCAAAGTTTGATTCAGCTTAATGACCTGAACACACACTGAAAAATATGAAGTGTAAATACATGCTTTGGGGAGAAATCAGAATCATAGATTCCTCAAACATTTATGTCCCTGTAGTGCTTGCCTGGGGACTAATGAAAATTACTCTAGTAATTGCTAGTCAACAAATTTCCAGGAATTGTAGTAAGATATGAGCACTCTAATAAACTTCCTTTACATTTTCCCCATTAGATAGGCAGTAAATGCATTACCCAATTGCATATTACTTTTGATGACAGGTTTTTTACATGATGTCTAGAAGAAAATAAACTATACTCTATTGTACAGAAGTTCATATACTGTGATAAAAATACTTCAGAAAAGACAAATCCTTTTAAATATAGGATGGCTGCTTATAACACTAGAAACACAGGTATGTACTTTAGTAAAGTGCTTAATTCAAGAACAGCTCAGGAAAAGTTATGCTTTAATAAGGTAAGTCAAAATTAAATCATTTATAGTAGCAATGTTTTAGAGTCAGATCTTGAGATATAATCTAGTTCAGTGACAGGAAATTCCCGTGTTTCAGTGCAAACAGTTACACAGATGGTCTGAAGAGCTGTAAGAAGAGGAACAGAAAATCTGAACGTTTTTTATCCCTTGTTAAAGTAATTCCCTCATTCACAGAACAGAGAAGTAACATACAGAAAACATGACCTAGAAAAGGTCTAGGAAAAAAACACTGCCACTATTGTAAGAAATAGCTGTCAGAAATACCACGCCTCACTGATCTATAGCTTTGTGCAGCCTAAATTCTGAAAGAACGCGTGACATGCCCAGGCCTTGAATCCTGGTTCTTTACTTTCTTAGGACAGAAATTCATTCTAGCACAGGTGTACTTTTTAGCATTCATGCTAAGATACATAGCATACAGATCAACATATGTTAGTGCAGTTCGGAAATTATCAGGGCATTAATCTAGACTTCAGTATTTAAAACAACTTCAGCTAGCAGACATGAGATAAAATATCTAACCAGTTGTTTTCTTTTTTAACTCTAGGATTTTGCACCTGTGAAATAGTCTGTAGGACTTATTGCTATCAGATAAAGGAGCTAGCTACTGATTTACACAGCTGTGGAATTTTACTTCATCATTTTAAGTTGGATACCTGAGCAAATTTTCTCCCAACATTTCTTAAAAGTAAGAGCAGCTAATTATATTTTCTCATATCAGAGTGCTTGCACTTATTATTTAACAAGTACAAACATGAATATTACTAGCTGATAGGATTTGTGAAAAGTCATGAGGAGCTAACAGCTATCTATCTGGTTTTGTCAATGCCAGAATTCAGAACAGCTCTACAGAATACTTCTCAATACTGACACAAAGGACATATTTTCAACACTGCTTTCTTTGGAATGAAAAGGGAAATGTCATACTATAACTAGTTTTTTTATTGTATCAGGAAAAAAAGGAATGAAAAGAATTCAAATAATTAACAAATTAATCATCTGAAAAATCTGGAGCTTTTCAGTAAACAAAAAGAAAAAAGATCCTTAAATTTCTGCTATTTTACATCTAAATAGTCACAGTAGAAATCTTAGTCTGATACAGAAATGTGCAATTTTTACTAAATCCAGTCAATTTTATTAATTAATCTTTTTCTAGTCCAAGCACAAAAATGGACTTTGTCTTCTCCATCCAAAAATACTAAACTCAGAAGAATTTCATATGGTACAGTCAGAGTTTCATGCAAGCAAGTATGTGGATGCTCCAGATGAGTGTGCTTGCTGGCAATTTTTGACTCATGATAGAGGGAAATGAGGGTTGCTGGAAAATATAGCTTAGGAACAAACAGCAGAGGATTCCGTATGGAGTTTTGTTACTGTCTTCAACAGAATCAGAGGAAAAAGGTTTGGGTAGAAACATTTAGGACACTGAGGAAAAGCTTCGGGGAAGCAGAAAGAAGCAGATTAAAAAGCTGTGGAATAACTGAGCTAGAGCAGGTTCAAAACAAGACAAAAATACAGCTTGGTGCTCTTCTTTCATTAAGTATGCAGGGTGTTCCTGCCTACATATAGCACTATGACCACAGAGGAAGAAAAGTGTCATAGTTAATGTAGATTCAGTTGTTTTCTTATGAGTATTTTTATACTAATCTTTGTTCCTTTATTTGATTTTTGACTATAATAAGATATCTTCAAGGATTTCTCCATCAGACTTTACCCAATGTATGGAGACTTTTTATTCTGCACTGTTACAAATCTGCTCCTTATATCAACTTCACCTCAATGTTTGTTTTTTTCAGTTTGAAAACATACCTAATGATACAGTTTGGCATGAAATATATACAAAATTTCAGAGGATTGTTAAATAGAAACAGTTTCTTTTGTCCGTTAAGAGTAATAAATATTAACAGCATATTTACACCTTTGTTAAATTAGATTGGGTTGCTCAGAGCCCAGTCCAACCTGACTTTGAATGTTTCTGGGGTTGGGGCATTTACCACCTCCTTAGGCAACTTGTTCTGGTGTTGTTTCTTGTCTGCTTGCCTAAAATGAACTTTAAATCAATGTTTTCTTCCTGATCTGTGTGTCAACCCTTTACTGGGAAGAAAGTGACATAAAGCCATGGACTTATGCAAAGCTGACCTGAAGTACTGCAGCCAAATGTATAGTTCTGTGCTGTTAATGGAAGCAGGAACTGCCAACTTTGTGGTAATGGACTAAATCTTTTTCATCATTGTTAAAAGAAAAAAAATAGAGAGAGAAGAAAAAGATTAAAAACAAACCAGAGAAGGACAACCAGTGTGACTTGTTTTACAAGGTGTCCTTTCTGGTACCTGCTCTGGTGGTGGTTTACTTTGTTATCATCACCTGCCACAGGAGTTGTAGTAATACACTCATGAATACTTTTTATTTCAATGCTTATATGAATAATTATTTCTATACTCACAATTTCTGTAAGCTTAAAGATGTTTTTGAGGCTATGGTAGGAAATCCCTTTTACAAGCTGTTGGGGAAACACTGAGCAGCTTACTATTCAAGCCAAAGTCACAATTTAATATTCATTATGCAAAGCTTAGAGTAAAGTTAACATCATTGAAATTAAGCTGAGTTTATACAAATTTCATGAGGTAAATATGAATTCTGAACATAAGGCTAAAATAATACATTTTCTTGTATAAAATAGGATCCTGTAGTTGAAAATAGTATATAGGAAATAGGATGTTGGTTTTCGAGGGTTTGTTTTTGCTTATAGAAAACTACATCACTATTGTGATGAAAAAAATTAACTGAAACAATCCTACTTTCATTGCAATCACAGTTATTAAAAAAAATAAATAAATAAACAGAAGGCAAAATGGACAGAGACCTAGAGAGAGCGCAACGAGTGACTGAGGAATCTTTCTGTGCTGCCCTGGCAGTTTATAGCATGATGCAGAAAAGTGTCCCTGCAGGAACTGGCAGAATCTCTGAAAAGGGAATGAATACAGCCTACTTGCTGGGATAATTGTATCACACAATGAGGGATAAATTAAGAAGTTATACATGTGATACACCATCTGTGTCTGTTTTTGTTATTTTCTCCATATACATCTGTTTCTATTCAGCTATAGGGCAACACTCCATCATATTATGCAGACCAGAATAACACAGAAAGTTCAGTTTTGTTGACAAAAAGAAACTTCTCTTCCTAAATATATGGTAAACCAGCAAAGTAATTTTTGATCAGTAAGCTTTGAAAATCAAAACAAGAGAGTTGATCCAAATATATTCAAATTTTATGTTTGGTATTTATAACTCTGGATGAAGTTCTGTATATTCCAATATGTAGTTATAACTTCAGTTAGATACTACAGTGGTAAGTGCTTATTTTTTGACCCCAGTTGGAATGTAACTTACCCCTGGAAAAAAAGAAAATAAATGAGAAAAATCTACACTATGTACATATAGAAATAAGCCCAGAGGCAAATCAGAAAGAATGATATCCAATTTTACTCGTGAACTTTTATGGTTTTAGATCTGATCTCAGGTCGTAATTGGAAACAGAGCTTGAGGATTGTCCTTAGAGTCTTTCTCACCTACTCTTCTTCTGATATTGAAGCACAGTTTCATAAACTGAACTAACCAACTAGTACTGGATGTATTTACAGAGTTAGATAATGTCTCACAGTAGTTTTTCAGGCACTTCCAAAATTGATTGATATACCTGTTGCTCATGTAATTTCCATTTTTATTTTTTTTACCTACAGAATTATAGGTCTGACTAATGAGGCTTTAAAATTCTTTAAAATTCTTGAGTTTTTAGATGCATTCTACCAGCATAATGTCACATTCAGATGAAGAAATAGAATCTAGGTGAATGCAGTAGCCTTGCAAAGCTGGACAAGCAGCATCTGGTTTGGGGTTGGGCCAAAGAGTGATGCGTGTTTTTGCTTGAATCAGAAAATACAGTTTCATGCAATCACTAGAAATTGTATATATATAAAATAAATAGGGTCCTTCTAAACTGCAATTGTGCAAATTGATAAGCAGAAATGTATATAAGGCTGCTGGTTGTCAAAAATCAAATATTTGGGAGGGAAAACCAAACCAACTAACTCAGCAAATTAGTTGGATTTTTTACTCATTGTCTCAGTCACCCTGATAAATTCACTCTTTCTAGATTTATTCTAGCAAGGTAATTCTACAAATTTTGTCATACTCTAAGATAGTGATCACAACTAGATCTTAATATGCTCCTGATCAATAACTCCCCCCCCCAAAAAAAATCTTCAAAAAAACAACCTTGTTCAAAATGTAACTGGAGGCAATGAGCAGTCAGTAACTGAGAAAAAAAATAATTCATGCTCAGGAGTCTCATGCTCATCACTTCATTTCACTGCCTCACTGTTTTGTAACGTAACTGATTTCAAATCAATGAAAAATCCTGTAAGTAATCTGAAAAAAAAACACCTATCAAACTATTTCTATGGCCAAGATCCACAAAGGAAGGACTTGTGACAAGGACTACAGATATGAATAGTATGGTGGAAAGACTTGCCAGGACTTGGAGTGTTTCTGGGATGTTTTTAGATATTAGGATAATATTTAAAATAATAGTTTTGTTTGAGTTATTTCCTTCCAAAGCAATGCTCATATCTAACAGAGCTCTAGACTGAGAGAGAATTGTTCCTAAGATGAACAAGTTTTAGAAATGAGAGAACACCCCTGAATGATCACATATAATTGCACTGAAGCATGACAAAGTATAGCAGCCAAGATGTCTTTTAGATTTCCAAAGAAATTCCAGTATCTTCCTAGACAAGCTCAGTGCTAACTATTTTTGCAATTATGTTTCCTAGTATCAAATGTGAACATTCTTTGCTGTATATTATATTGATTATTTCTTGTTCTTCCCTCAGAGGATATGGAAAGCAATCCATCACTGTCTCATTTTTACAGTTTCATATATTTGAATGCTATTGTTTCTTTTCAATAATTTCTTTTCTAGACTAAACAAACTCAGTTACTTTAGCTCTGTCTTAGAGGTCATATTTTGTAAATCTTTATAATCCTTGATGCTCTTCTCTGTGCTAAATTTGTCAATTTATTTCACTTTATTGCCTCATTTGTGATTTGTAGCTTTAAATCCTTTCCTGAAATAGTGTTTCCCAGTTGACAATGAGAAATTATTTTTCCCCCTTTTTTTTAAATTTTTTTTTCTTATTCCTAAATATATTTCCTTGTACTTTACAGAGTTTACACTTACTGACTTGGACTATTTCTTCAGTTTATCAAAGTAATTTTCAATTGCACTGTTGTCTCACATAATTCCAATTGTTTCCTGGGTAGTGACATTTGTTTATTTCACTACTTTGCCATTATTTAAACTGATAATATTGAATAGCACCATCTTTACAGGCAAATCAGAAATTACCCCATGTAGTGTATCTCCCTAATATTAAAACTAGTTACTGATGAAACTCACATCGTGAAAGACTGAAGGAAGTCAATCACATCAAATATTCAGCATGTCCTTAAACAGTGCTTTGCTCTCTGGAAGTATGCAATCTGAAGCTGCAAGATGAGTGTATTTCAAGGAAAGGGAGAAAAACTAGCTGTTTTAGACCTGAATGTTGCATGACAATTTCCACTTGAAGATAGGTAAAGTAGCTATAACCTTTCCAGTTATAAAGATTTATCTATCAGGGAAGGTAACCAAGGGTAACTCTGATGCTGTGGCCACAATAGCGTTGCTTATTAAGGGAAAAAAAAATAAAAGAATAAAAAGATAAAGGAAAAATTGAGACAGTTCCAGGCCAACTAAGGAACCTCATTCTGAAGATATTTAAGCTATAGGCATCGTCCGAGAGAAGTTTCTTAAAAATTAAATTATGAGGCACCAGGACAAGTGGAAGGAAGCAGGAGAGGGGATAGAATTCAATCTCTTTTTTTAATATTGACTAATTTTTACAATCTTAGAAAAAGAATAGAATAAGCCTTTGATTCTGTAATTGCTTTAACAAAAAGCTAAGGGAAAAGGATCAGTAGATTGTTATACCGTTTAATAGACACAGTTCTACTTTTAACCTCTGTTTGAGTTTATTAGTTTTGGGCTTAGTATTCCACTAAACATAGCAATTAGTGGAAGAAGACAGTAAGCCTTCTATCACCTCAAAACCTCTTCTTAGATGTATGAAAAATAGATAACACCTTATCTTGTACATTAAAATTTTTATTGCAAAAATCATTATGTGTAATTTAAATGCTCACTTAATGTCTGTACTTTGTTTGCTTTTCCTGCACTGAGTGTATGCTCACGAAGGAGGCTTTTATCAACCACAAGCAGCATGGATGTTGCAATTATTGTCTACAAATGACTTGCAAAGGGAGGGCCAAGTTTGTCATATGTTAATGAAAAATAGCTGATGTGAATCCATGTACTTTCCCTGAGATACATTACTGCTGAATGACATTTCAGTAGTGTTCATATCACTTAGTATTAAGTATCCACAAACTAACAGGGTGAATTCACCCTCCTGTGAGAAAAATATTGAGAAGATTGATAATTCTGCAACACTGCTTACCCCATGAACAAGCAAGTATTTAACAAAGATCTAGACAGGGAAGTCTAAGCTCAAGAAAGTAATTTAGGAAAGCTCAATCTAGTTTTTGTAGGTAATAGATATTATACTAAGGTGGAAAAGACCAACCAACCAACCAACCAAAACCAAACAAACACCCTCCCCACCTTTTGGAGGGTCTAACAGCTGTTCCATTGTAAATGTTCAATTGTCAACCACATTCCTGTGTTTTGTAATCTTATTCCCTAGGCACTCATTTTGTGCCTAATAGCATTTGACAAGAAGCACTTGTAGCCCCTAGGTTCAAGAGGAATTTAGATGTAAATACTCAAACAACAACAATAAGATCTGTGCACACTCTTTGTAACACATCTTAAGGATTAGACCAGTCACTCATTAAGTAGGAGAACTGAATTCTCAGTCTTAATTACAAGCCATAGCTTTCCTATCCTACAGAAGATCCTTATTGAAAGATGAAAAGCTGATAAGTAGAAGAATACTTTTCAATGTATTTATTAAAAATAGCTGATCACCAGAAATAAAAACATTCTGAAGCCATAAAAATGAGTAGATTAGGCCCTCATTGCTGGGTACTGAAGTGAGAAATGAGATACCAGGAATTCTGCACTCTGGTCTTTTATCTTTGATTGTTGATGGGATTTTTTTCAGTTTATTTTGATTTGCTGTGGTTATGTTTGTTTTTTTTATTTCCTCCAGTGATAATTTTTTGCAAAAACATAAAAATAAACAAGGAATGAAAACTATGAAAATAAACATTCTCGTACATGACATATCCTTACCAATTCATGCCATTGACCAGGTTTGTTCTTATTACTACTTCCCTTATCATTGTGTTGGTCAGATTTGTATGTTGTGGTTTGGTTTTCCTTTGGCCAGATAACCTTAAAGGAGCAGACACTTTGGTTCCATATACCCTGACACTCAACTAGTGAATAGCATGGCTTGCTACTCTCTTCACGTTTGCTTTTATTTGAAAATTTTGTGAGATAAAACTTTATAATCACCCAAGAACACATAAATCTTTGGGTCAGGAGCAGAGATATAGCTTCAATTTGCCCTGTGTATATACATTGCATTCCAAAATGAACCTACCAGCATGTTTGGGAGGCTATTTTTAATGTTTTGAGCTGTCAAAATGGATTGATTCTCACTGATTTGGTGAAGTTTGGAGTAACTGTTAGGTAGATAGAAAAGGAATGGGAAAGGGGGATGCCACCATTTCTACAAAGAGAACTTTGTTACAGAATCTTCGGTTAGATTTTCCAAGAGTGCATGCTAGAAATCTGCTTACCATATACAGATGATGAACTGTCAAGTGCAGGTCATAACTCATACGTTGTCAGTGTTTCAGATCTAACAGAGAGATTTGCTGCTATGTCATACATAGATCTCAAACTTCTTGGAAACTTTATGAGCTTAGTTTTTGCCATCAAGGCTTAACTAGAAGATTTAATCTGTCATTTGCTATACTTCCTGATTTTCTTGGAGGGCTCAGTGTCCCACAGTAGTTTGAAAAAGCTGAGTACAACAAATTACAAAGGCAAATATATAATTAATGAGCACCGAAACAGTTAAATTTGCAACAGTATGTCAGTGTCTATGACTGAAATTTAGATCTGCCCTCACTGTAATTGGGATTCAGGCCACAAGAGTTTGGTTCATTTCACCTATCATCCATATAGACTTGGAAAAAGAATTGCACTTGACCTATATTGAGAGAGCAGGAGATCAAGTATAAAACCAGACATTTAAGTGAATATGATAAAATCATTCTCTGGAATGACATTTAGAGACCTATGATGCCACTAATTTCCTAGGAACAGAAGTAGAAACAGAATGAATTACTCAGAGGAAATAAAAATCAGGAAAAGGGAAAAGCAGACAAAGTAGAGCATTGACATGCTAATTTTTCTTTTCCAACAGTATTTCCTATACTAGTAAGCTACAATAATTTCCAGAAAAGAGTCATCAAGAAAGATTATAATGATTATGGCAAATATCAATCAAAAAAATTTAATGCTATTACATGGATGCAATTGTGTTAATGCAAAGTTTTATCTAGCTACTGTTATTATTAAATAAGTAAAATTGTTTACAATAGTGTGTGTATGGGTGTCATTTAAGAACCTGAATATATAATTTTATTTAATTGCTTCATAATTAAACTGTACTACTGCTATCAGAAGTCTCTTGATATGCTGAAAAGGAAAGCAGTATCTAATACAAAAAGCACTGAAACTGCCAGGCCCCTTGCCACCTTTTTCTGCCTTTCCAAACTCAAGAGGTTATTTTTTCTCAGTCATTTCTTTCATAAAAAAAAAAAAAAAAAAAAAAAAATAAAAAACACGGCAACAACAATGAAAGAGTTTTCATTAGTTGAGTGTGAAAATTTATTATGAATACATTGAAAATGCACTCCAATCAAGAAAAAAGGCATTCAATTTGGATTGGTTCTTCTCTGAGAAAAGAAATAAGACCTCACTGGAAAGCTGAATCTTTTCTGCTCTTGAATATATTGCTTGCTGAAGTATTTGTCACATTGCTGAAGTAGCATTTAGATGTTCAGTTGCTCTTTTTCATAACTTACTGGTTGTTATTTTGTTACACTTAGGGTATATTCAGGACTCAAACCCTCTCTTACTCATTGACCATTTACATAAAGAAAAGGAAGACCTTTTTTGGCCCTGAAAAAGCTTTTGACCTTGTTATTATCTCCTTATCCACGGCTTGTTTTCTCTAGTTTTAAAACAACAGCTTATCGGCTACTGAGAGTGTATGATAACTATTGCATTAGTGTATATTTATGTACATTTAATAGATTGCAATAATTTATGATCCCTTTTGTTTTTTTGGAAATGTAGAGTCTGCACTCTAACTTTTGTTCCTGAAATTCTAATCACTCATTTTAAATGGGAAATTAATGGGAAATGCATGTATTATTCCTAGGTTTTGTGGTGTTTCTTAGTTTTATTTGCATCTCCCCTTTCTGTTCAACTTACAGAACTTTCATCTGAACATGACCTGCAGTCAGCAATTTATGCATTGGCATAATCCCTTGAAATTACTTTCTTCTGAATAGGTTTACAAGATATATTTATCTTCTGTCCTTTAATAATAGAGTTTGCTGTAGGAAATGACGCTTTATTCCCCCTCCACTGGTTTAAAGCATACCAATTCCATTTTCTTGCTACAGGTATCTAGATTTTGTTATTGCCAACACAAATCAAATAATTTCCTATTATATCTATGTATACAGAGTAAAATTTTCTCTATTACAACTCTGATACACAGCTTAGCTGTTCATACAGAATAAGACTAGGAAGTAGTTGTAGCATAATGCACCCAGCATTTACAAAAAAAACAAGCAAACAAGTAAAAATCAGATAAATCTAAGACTACAGCGTGCCCAAAGTTATCTGTGATGCTAGCTGCCACAGCAGTTTTTAATAAATTTGAATTGACATAAGTGAATGTGAATTTTCCCACATTGATCTAACATCTAGATTATTTACTTTAAGTCATTAAAAAAGTGTAAATTATCAAATTCTAGAATATATAAATAGTCTAACAGCTTACACTTAAATATAAAGTAAATTGAATTTGCTGACAGACACAGTAATGTAAGTGGAGGAGAAAGACATGCTGCTGCATTACTGTGAACTTGCCTAAAATACTTCTCTAAGAGTAGAGCATAGGCAGGTGAAGTCTTTGATTGCCTGGCAGCTGCAACTGTCCTCACAATATGGTGAAACAGAGGTGAAATTTGAAAGTTTCTGCTCATTGTAAATATTCTACTGATTCCTCCTTCTGCTACTCCCATTTCTTTTATTGCAGGTTAATGATATTTTTCATTTAAAAGATCAAACTGTATGTGGAGAGAGAAATTAAGGTATATTCTTACATCTTATGTCTTTAAGCAGTTCTTTCAATTCTCTTCATTTATTTCTTTCCCTTTTCAGGCTGAAGCTGAGAAAAGAAAACCCTAATGCTCTTCTTTTATACGAGCTAGGAACAAAGATGAACTATGTGTCCTTGTAGAAAAGGTTTTGTCTTTTGAAGCGACATGCTTCCTAAAGAATCTCAGGAATGAATTCCTCTCGCTGAATTTCTTTCAAAACTGACACAAAAGGAGAGATAACATGTTCTGGTTTTGGTTGGGGTAGAGTTAATTTTTGTCATATTAGCTAGTGTCTAACTTAGAGATCTCCTCCAACCTTCATGATTCTATGATTCTATGGTCTTGGTGACCCTCCTCTGGACTCGCTCTAACAGTTCTATGTCCTCCCTCTGCTGGGGACCCCATAGCTGGACACAGTACTTTAGGTGAAGTCTCACCAGAATGGAGTAGAGGAACAGAATTACCTCTCTCAGCAGACTGGCCAAACTTCTTTTGATGTACCCCAGGATACAGTTGGCTTTCTTGGCTGCAAGCACACATTGCCAGCTCATGTCTATCCTCTCATCCACCAGCACACCTAAATCCTTCTTGGCCAGGCTGCTCTCAGTCTGTTCATACCCCAGCCTGTACTGGTACCAGGGGTTGCCCTGATCCAAGTGCAGGACCTTACAGTTGTTCTTGTGATACCTCATAACATTCCCATGGGAACGCTTCTCGAGCTTGTCCAGGTCATTTTGTTAGTTTGGTACCTCTGGTAACAAGTACAGAGATTCACATATTACTAGAGAGAAGAAATTGAAATAAAGATAAGGAGAGTCTGTAAACCAATTTTTTTTTATAAAGACAGGCAATAAATTCTTTTGTGTAAAGGACCAAGAGTTTCTAGCTAGAATGGTAAAGATAATGCAATAATGAAGAGAACCATAGCTAAATTCCTCAGAAAAAGTGTTAAACAGCATAGTAGAAAGGACTAATTCAGCAGCACATGAAATTTTAGCTGTATTGCATTATAGTTCTGGTGGGACTTTTTTCCTTTTATGAAGAACAAACAAGCTTTAACAAATATCTGTTTGATTTAAATTCAACCTACTTCAAAATATTATAAAATATTTTATCTTGGATATCTGTGTTATACACAACCCGAGATACATGATGTCCACTTAGACTATTATTTACAAATAGCTGACTTAAATAAAACTGATTATACCAGCTTCAGTTTTGAAATCATTGACCATTATGAAGCTGTCAATAATAGCCATTTATCTCAAGATCTTAAAAAATAATGAGAACCAGGAAACAAACAAAATGAAAAAAACCTTTTTCATTGTAATCACATATCCGTGTGGCAGAGAGCAACAGACTACTGGGCCGATACTTGAATCCTCAATGCCATTTTGGTCTTTTCAAGTATCATCCCTCTTTTCCCATTCCCCTCTGAATTTCACTACCCACTGAATGGACTTTTGCATTCCCAAGTATTGCGATTCTGGTTTGTGGACCTGCTCCAGCCAGGAAAATTTTGTACACTTTTATAGCATGTTCCTATACCAGTAGTACTTTTAAGGAATTCTTCCTTCTTGAAACACTAGGGGAGAATGGTATGGGGTTTTTCCTCCATGAACTGCAGTATTCTCTTTTTTTAGGTTATGTTCAAGCTGGATTCAAGATGGAACACAGGGTGTCTGTCTTCAATTAACATGGTTTGCGAATGTATCAAAGTTCTCGAAAATTTTTACAAAATTTTGAGAAGTTTGCAAGTATGCATGCAATATTAAGAATGAACACCCAAGGACTTCTAATTGCCTGGTCTTTTTACATATCTTATCATAGAGTTGGAGAATATCCTCAGTTGGAACCAACCCACAAGGATCATTGAGCCCAACTCCTGGCCCAACACAGTTGTTATCCCTCAACATTTGCATATTTCAGTTTTCCCAAACCTTGATATTGCTTTTTCCATCACCTTTAATTATTCTTATGACTGCTGATTCCCCATATTTTGTTGTTTACTTCATCAACAAATTTTGCTATATTTCATGACAAAGAAGCTACAGTGCAAACTGGATAGAAGAAACTGACCTATAAATTATAGCTCTCAATTTCCTAAGAAAATTGTTAGGTCAGCATCTGATAAAATTCTGATTAATAAAACAACAAAGAGAATTTTTATAACAAAATGGGAAAATAAAAATAGGGTTGAAAACCTAAGCCTTATCCAAAATTAATGATGGTGTCTGGCTGTATGAAGGAATTTAATGTTCATGAGTGCTAGAAGCTGCCATGGAATTATACCAGTGTTACAGTCTAATGTAAAATGAATGGTCAGCTCAGAGGAACTGCTGAAGTTCTGATTTCTCCAACCTAATAAGTACTCCGTCTACAGCTCTGGGGAGTCAGCCTCACCCTTATCTGGTCTGGCCTGATGTAAGGGTTTTTTTTTACTTTGAACATTATATCCAAACTCCTCTGCAGCCTTCCAAATGCACACTGTACTGAGATTATTTTATGAGAAGTTTATTTTGGGTTTCCCTTCACACAGCTTGTCTGCCAGCAGGGTAGCTACTTTGTGAATTGAATAATCTAATCATCACAGTAGCCAGAAAGCTTTGTAAGGTTAAACTCGTAATGGATGGCACCAGAATATTGGCCAGCATGAAATGGACCCATTGCTTAAAAAAGAGAAGAAAAACACCTAAAGACTTGCAACACTTACACTTGGATTTTAGCAGAACTAAAATAAAAGACAGAAAATCTTTAAAATGCAGATATTTTAAGTGCTTTGTATAGAACAATAAAATTGAAAGATTTACAACTAATCTCTTTTTCTGCCCACTGTGTCTCTGCCAGTCCTTTAGAGAACATCTTCAATCTTAAAATCAGTACCTTTTATCACCTTTTTCTGGTTCCTTGGGGAAAGACTTAACTTTGTCATCTGGCCTTGTTCTTCTTAATGACTTTTCAGTCCCTTCAATGTGTCGCCTCTTTCTCCTACATCATTTCCTCCTTCCCTATCCCATGTTATATCCCACAGAGTGCTATGCAATTACTTGTGAGGAAGCAACAATCTATAGATCTTTCTAATAGTTTGAGCTGATACACCCCTAAAGTACAGAGACAAAAAAGAGCACATCTACAAAGAGCTTTTCACTGAAATGTAACATCTACAAATTATGTGTCAAAAGCTACACTATTCAGGATAGGCATGAGCAACATAGACTATCTGATATTCTTAGCTTAGAAGTGGTTTTTTGACCAGAACATTGGAAAAAATAAAGGACTAAACCTTAATCTCCTAAATATTGGGGCTTATGTTTTCAAAATGTCTGTGAAAGACATTCAGACATATTAAACCAAGGTAAACCATCAAGACTTATTTTAAATGTCTACCTAAGTATGACATACACCATTTAGTTGTTTTCTGTTTCTTCTTTTTAACTGTAGTGTGTGCAGACAGTATACAGCAAATAAAAATCCAGTCAACTAAATCCAACCGCAAATGCCTTTTTTGCATATGTAATTCTCAAAAATTACTGATTTATTTTACTTCTATTACAGTTAAGACACTGGTGAGCTTGCTTTTATTTTTTAACTGCTATAAATTGTGGATATTATAGCATAGAAAGGGTTATACTAAATAGAAAATTCAGATCACTTACATATTTCAGTGGCCAAACCAGCAACAACAACAAAAAAGACCTCAAAAGATAATGTTATCAATAATTATTTTGACAATTTTGTAGAATGACATGATGAGTTATCCCCATCCAGCATCTAAGCATTCACAGTGTCTCTCATTCTCTTCCAAAGCAGGATGGAAGAAAGAAGTAAAGCAAAAACTTTTAAATCATGGGTCAATATAGAGACAGCTTAGTAAGTGAAGGATAGAGGAAAAAAACCAGGGGATGTAAAGGCAGTCATTCACCACCTCTCACAAGCAGACTCATGCCCACTAGTCTCCAAACAAAGGCCACCTTGAAGGACAGTGCAATACAGTAGCAGTGTCCAACTTTGGGTCAGCTACCCCATCTGTGTTCCCTCCTAATTTCTAGCCCAATTCCAGCCTACTTGCTCTGGAGCAGGACAAACTGGGATGGGGGGAGGGTGGTGGGTGGGGTAGACAAGGAAAAATAAAGATAAGGGGGAAAAAAGAATAAATTTTAAAGTCTTGGTCTGTTCTAAGCATTGCTTAGCTATACCCAAAACATTGGTGTTTTGCAGACTTGTAGTCAGCAGCCCAAAACACAACACCATATGGGCCACTGTGAAGAATGTTAGCTCCATCCCAGCTAAAACCAGTACAAGTGACTTGCTTCCAAATCAAAAGATAATCCAATTTTTATTACAAACCCATGGCTTCTCAAGTCAACTTTTTACGACGACAAGTAAAATTAAATAATCAAAGATAATGGCAAACACTGATTTTTGCCATGTAGCAGCAATGAATTACCTTGATTAAACTGCTGGAAGTACTATTCACTATATCTCCCACAATACACCATGGAAACACATCATTTGCTCACTGAATTAGAAAGTATATAGCATTCTCCAAATTCTGTCAGTTCTTTTATCAGCAACAGAACATAGACATTGTACCCATATTTTGCATGTGGGGGTGAGAAGTAATGATAAAGTGGCTAGAGGAAGATGCACAGATGCTTACCCAGCCTCATGAGCATTTCAACACTAGCAATTGCACTCCCTGAAGCATATGAAACTTGTAGGATGTTTTAGAATTCAGAAAATGTATCACATGAAACTACAGACTGTATAAAATGGAAAAAAATAATCTCAGTGGGCTGTTAGACAGAGATTTATTTCTTGTTCTTCCTTGATATAAAACCAAAGTTACACCCCTACCCCATAACTATGGCAGTTATATCCACTTATTTTCAGAACTATCATTCTCAGGCTTTAGCTTTCAGGATTGTGTCATTCAGATCTTGTTACTATAACTGCTAAGGGAGAGATGAGACTCTTTGAGAATAGTACTCCTCAGCATGACTAAGACAGGATGATATCCTCATGGGTGTTCTTAGGCTACATGCTAGGAGT
This sequence comes from Acanthisitta chloris, assembly GCF_000695815.1. NCBI lineage: Eukaryota > Metazoa > Chordata > Aves > Passeriformes > Acanthisittidae > Acanthisitta > Acanthisitta chloris. The sequence goes on along the minus strand of NW_008676606.1, from coordinate 139,835 downwards.
GTGTTTGAAAGAATAGCTGTAGAAGTACCACTGAGGAATAATAGATAGTCCAGATTGATCTGATATTTGACAAGAACAGAAAGACTTAGCTCCTCTGAAAAGATCAATATGACTGACTAGGAAGACTAGAAGTGAAGACATGGAGGTAAACTACAGTGAGCAGTTACAGTGGATGCCATACCTTTCAGAAATAAGACTAATCTACTCAACAGTGTTTAACTTCTGAGAGTGTGGGCAGTTGGGAAAAAAACAGACTTGAAAAAACCCCAGAGACTCACCAAAGAAACCCCAAAGAACCCATACATAAAACTTAATCTGTTTCTGCTTCAATTGAGGACTCCATATGATTCAATTAGGTGAGAAATATGCTTTTGTATTGCTTTGTTTTAACTGCTAATTTTGCTTTATGCCTGATGTTATCATTACTCAGATTATAGAAAACAAACGGGATCCCCAGAATGAACATAGTTATTGGTGAAAATGGACACTCTGTCTCTTGTTAATTTTGATTATAACATCCATGAGTTTATTTAAATAAGGTTTAGTATTGATTTTATTATTGCTAGAGTTAAAATATTTTGAACTTGATTTTTACATGGTGCACAAATTCTCCTTGTTTATAAAGTAGTATATTGTAAGAAATCATAAATGCTTTCTCAGTATTAAAATTATGGAATATTACTGTATATTATAACCAGTAAAACCAATAAAAAGGAAGTAATTTTGTTTATTAAAATTTTCAGATAGGAAGGAAAAAATCCCAATAAACCACAGTAAGTTACGGAAGCAAATGTGCACCAGCAAGAAGAAGGAATAATCCAAGTGGCAAATCAAAGCATGTGGCTTTGAAAACAGCATCCTTCCCCCAAACTGAAGCCTTCTCACATGCACTTCCTTTCTCATCACACATACAATCATTTTGCAGGAGATTTTTTGAAAACATGTAATAAAAAAAGAGTTTTGATGTTACAAACTTCATTGCTATGTCAGTTCACGTCCTGCTTTCTGGACACAGTCAAAACATCCAAATAGAAATGGTATGTGGATGTCTGGCAGAGGTGACCATCATCTCTGATCTGGCAATGCGAAACTAAGAAAAATACATATCCTACAGTATGTCAGATAATACTAGACTACTGAATTGCAAACTTCGTATTAGGATGGTTGTTTATCTAAACATGGAAAAACAAAAATGCAAGGTAGGAAAGCTATGACCCTAGCACATATCACAGGCTTCCCAACCTCTTGTCAATCAATTTGTATGTTTAACCAGGATTAATCCACTCCAGGTGGAGAATCTATAAATTGCACTTGTTAAATTTCTCAAAATTGATGATTGTCCAGCTCTCTAGTCTATCCAGAGCTCTCTGTAAATCTTCTTTATGCTTAAAGTTGTCCACAGCTTCTCCTAGTTTACTATCTCCAACAAACTCACTTAACATATATTCAATTTCTCCATCAAGATCTTTTATAAAAACATTAAAGAACATGGCCCTAACACTGAACACTTGGGAACCCTGCTGTTGACTGGCTGCCAGCCTAATATACCCCATTTTCTCACCTTTCAGTCCAAAACATCAGCCAGTTGCTCAACCTTCACATGATGCATTTATACAGCCGTGTGCTGGGCATTTTGGCCAGAAGGATGCTGTGAGAGACAGAATCAAAATCTTTGCTAAAATCTAAACCCACCATACTTACTGGCTTCTTTTGGTCAAATAGATGGATGACCCTGTCATAAAAGGAAATTAAGTTGGTTAAGCAGGACTTTCCATGCATGAACCCATGTTGGCTATGATCAATGACCAATGACTGTCTCTCAAGTCTGATAAGGCTGAAGCCAGAAAGAAATCTAGTTCTGGATTAGTTATTAATCAATAGAAAATATTTCAGCTTCTCCAGAATAGTTGTGTTCCTTATCTAAGAGATTACATAGTCATAAATCCATTTCCAATTAATTTCTAAGTATATTGCAAGTTAATTCAGAACACATGTATTAAGAAAGCATGAACTTTAATGCATTATATTGATCTGTATCTAAATAAAAAGAAAAAAGAATCAGATTTTACATATCTATTAAGATTTGTTCATTTCAATTTACTTTATGGGATTATTTCTAAAAATTATTTATAAAATAGTTATAAGAGGTTAGGTTTTATATTTTTAAATAATCATGAAGTAAAGAGTCAGACAAGAATATTTAGGGGTTTACTGGTGCTATAAAAGTTGGATTTAGAGGAAAAATGTGGTCTTTTAGGATAACCTGAATGAATGAAACAGACTTGAACTTTTAGTTCAAGGCAACTTAGGTAATACAGGGGTATTATGCTCACTGTGGGGAAGTAATGCAATAATGAGAATTGGTGACTTGTACTGAAACATGTGCAAGATGTTCTGAATGAAGAAAAATAATAGGTTTCTATTCCCTCTTTAAACTTATCAGAGATTCAAGTGAAAAGAAATGAGAGATACAGTGTGTGTAAGTAGTGTGAATATATAAAAACTTGTATCCATGGCAATGGTATCAGAGACATATTTCTCTAACACATGTAAAATGTGTTTACATTATTTAAGTAATACATTTTCAATTGTAAATATAGACTGTAAATCTAGGGATTGACCTACAATTACTTGTATCTGTGTGCATATTTATCCAAATGTTATATCATATATTAATTCATTTCCACACACAAAAGTCCACAATGTATGTTTTAAAATTTGGTGCTGAAAGTAACAGTTAAATATGTGAACCCTGAAAGAATAATAATAATAATAATGATAAAACATACACCCTGAAAGAATAATAATAATAATGATAAAACATACACTACCACTAGACCTGTGTATATTTATATTGTGCTTATTAGTTATAAATATTTTCTTATACTCTTTTCACTGCTGTAAAAAATAACAGGTTCTCCAGATTGTCATAATTAAGAATGAAAGTATTGGAAATAAGACTCTTTCATAAAACAGGTGCTTTGAATGGTACAGTGTTTACAGCACAACACTTTATGTCACTGCTTTTTACAAGGTTTCCCTGCACAGATGTACCTGCACATAACAGAAATATAATAGCTAAGCGGTGCGAAAAACTTTGAAGTAGGAGCATGCAGTCTTTCAAAAAAATCAATCTAAAAGGCACTTATTTAAACTAAGATAATTTTTATCATTTATATTGGTTCTGCTGATGGTTCTGATATATAATGTAAGTGGGATCAGACCAGATTTGTACATGCAGCTTTTGGAGTTCATACTAGTTTAATTTTCCATAGAACACTGTTTCTGAAGATGGTGAAGATGGGAATTAAGCCTGTATCCTTTTTATTTGTGAGATTCTTGTGCATTTGAAATTCTGTGAATACAGAATATATCCTCAATTGTGATAACTCAATTTACAGATGAATTAGTTTCAGTTACTATAGCTGGACTGGATCATCCCTGAATTTATGCAGTAATGCTTCACAGGACTCTATTCTGTCCTTATGTTAAAGTCCTGAAGGATTTTCATCACCAAGAGTGGGACTGCTCTATAGCACAAGGCAGGTGGCTGGGGAGGACCTGGCAGCAAGGGCCCATCCCAACTCCATCCAGAAACAGGACAGCCAGGCTTGTCTGGGCAGCCCAAACACTGGTCACTAGGCATCTCTTGGGGCCATGCCAGGCTGAGGCTAAGCCTGTTCATGAGCCTGTGACTGGGCTTGGTTTAGGGGACCCTTGGCCAGGCAGACAAGGGGAGCTGGAGGCTGGCTCTGCTGCAGGCATCACTGGAGCAGTAGCCGATGGCCCTAGGCTGAAGAGGGGTCCTGGACCATGGGCAGGGCAGAGGGAGCCCTGGGGGATGGGTAGGGACAGCCAGGCCTGATGATGCTCTGAGGGACCCAAAGATCACCATGTGTAGAGATGAGATTCTGACACCATGAAGATAATTGGGAGAAAGTGAAATGCCTTGTAAGACCAGAGCTGTGTGATGAATAGATGCTGGACTGTTTAGACAGAACAAGCACAGAAGATAGGACAGGTTGCCCGTAATATAAAGAAGGAGTTCAAATGTGTGGAGTTTTGATGCAGAAAGTTCACCAGACAGATTATGAGGTGAGTCAGGATAAGAACTGAGGGTACCAGTGTGTCAGGATTTCATTACAGAGTGTCCAACCAGGACAAATAGTAGTAGACAGAAGTAGATAGAAATTTCAAAAACTCAAGAAAGTCTCCAGACAACAGATCAAATCTCTTTCAGAGGCACTCCAACCTTCCTGACATCTGGAGATTTAATACCAAGAGACATAAGCAACCCAGAAAGTTTTGGGAGGTGTTTGTGACAACTTCTGGATATGTAGGCTGGACAAGCCTTTGAAGCAAGAACTATTCCTGGATCTGCAACTCATAGGCAAGGAATATCTCTTTGGAGATGTTATAATCAGTGATAGTCTTGGCTGTAGCAACAGTGAAACAGTGAAGTTCTAGATCCCAAGTACAATGAGTAAGGTAAAAAGGACAGCATATGGACTCTGCACATCAGGACAGTACACTTTGTCTTCTTTGAGGAACAGTCAGATGGTATTCCCTGGACACCACTTTAAGGGACAGGGGAGCTCTAAATAACTTGCAGATCTTTAAGACTCTATGACTTTATGAATCCCATTCCAATAGTCCATCCCAATACTCTGGAAAATATGTAAGCACATAAAGAGGCTGACTAATTTAATCATTCATCTCCAATCCTAGAAACACATCCCCAAGAGATGGAGAAAGGACACAGACGAGGAATATAAACATTTTTCCCAGTTATGAAAAGATGATGTTAGTAAAAGCAAAGATCATCTAGAATTTAAACTGACAGGCATTGTCAAGGGCAAAAACAACAACAAAATATCTTCTACTGCTACATTAGCAGTTAAAAAAAAATAAAGACAAAAAAATGTGATATCCTACTGATGTATTATAATGTTTTCAGAGAAGA
>NW_008676606.1:127951-134861 GCF_000695815.1 Acanthisitta chloris | reverse complement strand
TGTTTATGAAGTGTTTGTAAAACCATAAACATCACAATGGTTCATGTTTTGCTTAAACTCAGCTTTCACAAATTCTTATCTATAAATGACACTGAAGTCAGCTGAAAGGGGTGGATACTTTAGTGACAGTAGGCATAGATAAGGTTGCAGTACTTGATGCCTTCTTTATGTTTGTCTTTACCAACAATATCAGGGTCTTTCTGCATAGAGACTGTGCTCAAGGAATTCAGGAGGAGCTGTTGGCAGAAGTGGATTGACAGTTCACTAGAGGAATCTTGAACCACAGAAGTCCTTATCTCCAGACAGACTGCATCCAAGGATGCTGAGAAAGCTATTTGTTGTCATTGTGAAGGTGTGAGGGAAGAAAAAAAACAATGGAGAAGGGATGCATACTTCTGTTAAAAGGTATGGTTTTTTACAGTCATGAAAAACCTCTATATCTTCTATAAGATTAAAGGGAAAAGTGTGAACATTTTAGCAAAGCTTTATGAGCTTTAAATAGCCCTTGAAATTATGGATCATCTAAGGTTTTGAGACACTTTTGTGAAAGGCTACAAGTTATATATATTTGCTTCTGAATAAGCAAATATTCAGTGATAGTGATATTAGAAGATAATTCTGTGATAGTGATAGTGATATTAGAAGATAATTCTGTAGTTCACTTTTGCTAGCTATTTCAGGTGCTCTGTAAGAAAAACTGGGGTTTTTTTTAACTATTGTTTGTTCTTTAAGCTACTGTCCAGTCAGAAATAGCAATCTGATTTTAAAAGATTTCTAAAATTTGTTATGGAATCCATGTAGCATGGAAGAAAAAGCAGATATGAGAACAGAATAAAGGTAGTTTAGTCTTCAGCTTATATCAGTCACTTTATACACAGTACAGTTTAGAGATAAAAGCAGATCCAATATCTCCAAATACTTGAATTATGGCTAATAGTTCTAAGGCTGAGTAAAAGATAGTAAAGCAGTTTACCTTTCTTTTTTTTTCCAGTGCTGAATACATGCAAACTTACATGGAAGGGTATGTTGAAGTGGCATGAAGGTGACCCAGTGAAAGAATCAGCATTTAAAAGGATTAGTAGTTGCTCATTGACTTTGGCTCCAAAATCTCTATGTATCCCATGGTGACATTATAGATGTTTGTCTACAACTTCTCTTTTTCATAGTCTTTACATCAGGCAGTAAAAATGCCTTAGTTTTATACTGTACAATAAAATTTAACCTTAAAAAAATTGTCAAGCTTCTTTAATAAAAGTGTTAATGTTGTAGCCCAGTAAATATGATTTTACTATTATTATAATTAAAATGCCAAAGGGTTTGTATTAGCCTGAGTGTGCAGAATCTCAGGACTTATCTGGGTTTGATTTGCATGTTTTTTAATTATCTGATGATTAATTATGATTTAACATGTTCTGCCTTCACATCTGTGAGTAAGGTTAATGAAACACCACAGCTGTCACTATTTAACAAGCAGCAGCCTGTTGTTACATGGTACCATAGCCCAGGACATCATCAGGTACCTCTGTGGTGATGGGGCAGGCTGAGGTCAGGATAAAGGTGCTAGGGATCAGGCCTGGTGAGGGGAACTAGGGTCAAGCACAGCCCCAGAATGGTTGGACAAGGCCATGGGCTTGAGGCCAGGCTGAAGGTCAACCAGGAATCTAGTCCAGCAGATGAAATAGACACATCACTAGGGCAGAGGTGTGTCTGTGAGGGAGCTGGACCAGGGCCAGGGACCTTGCAGTGGGGATTTGAGGGCAGACAAACCCCCTAGAGTGATGGTGTCTTGAATTTGGCTGGGATAGAGGTAATTTCCTTCTTAGCAGCTGGTACAGTACTGTGTTTTGTATTTAGAATGAGAATAATGTTGATAAAACACTAATGTTTAGGTGTTTCTGAGTAGGGCTTACCCCAAATCAAGAACTTTACAGATTCTCATGCTCTGCCTGTGAGCAGGTGTACAACAATCCAGGAGGGAGCACAGCTGGGACAGCTGGCACAAACTGGTCAAAGGGTTATACTATACCATAGAATGTCATGCTCAGAATATAAACTGGGGAACTTGGCCAAGACATGCTTGACTGCTTAGGAACAGACATGGCAATTTTATTGTGCATTATTTCTCTTGAGTGTTAGTTCTCTCTCTCCTTTTCATTATGATTATTATTAATGTTATTGCTATTATTATGATAATATTTTGTTTACATTATAAAACTTCTTATCCCAACCCATATGGTCTACTTATTATTTAATCTCCTTGATTGTCTTTCACACTGAAGGCAGGGGGAGTGAGCAGCTGTGTGGTACTTACTTGCTGGCTGGGGCTGAACCATGGCAGACAGACAAGGTAAGCAGACTAAGTCAGTGAATGCTAGGCCTTGAGACAACCAGAGAGGGAGAACCAGACTTCAACAAGAACACACTGAAAAATAATTCCAAAGAGACATGGGGGATGATTGCTGTGCTCTATCCCCTTTGCTGACCACACCACAGCAAAGACGTTGGGATGGAGGAGATAGATGGTAGGGCTCCAACAGCCTTTGCTCAGTGGTAAACATCACTGTTGACTTGATGACCCCCAGGACCATCCTGAAGAGTGAGCATAACCCTCTAGCAGAAGGGTAGGTACAGTAAGAATTTTTGCTTAACAGTTTTTATCATATTATTACCAAAGAGTTTTTCTCACATTGATTTATAATATCAGTATTATTGTAACTGGACCAATGGTCACAATTTGCTGCATTTTAGTTTGGTAATTCAGAATTTAATTAAGTGAAAAATGCTCCCCTAGTTCTACAGATGAGTTCTATTTTCCCTATTTATAGTTTTGAGTGCAATAGTACAGGGAATATAGCAACTATTGCTATTTATTATTAAAAAGAAAACAGCAACATATTGATATACTAAACCAGTGTCTTAGCTATTGTAAAATATATCAACCGATTAAATAAAGAAAGGAAAGGTACTGAAAAGGTTGCATTATCTCTTTCAGAAATGATACTGCAAAAAATCAATTTTAATTATTGCAGTTACTCCAGTATAACTCTGCAGCTTTAACAGAAGTATCAGAGAAAGGAAAATCTCTGAGTTGATCATGAATATTATTTATCAACCCATACAATTATTAAAAAATGTATAGCCCCCTTGGAAATTTCCCTTTCTCAACCATCCTGTATTTTAAGCAAAGGTTTTAATTCACATTTCAGCATTCATACTAGAAATAGTTATTGTGTTCAAAGTTCTACAGAAGGAAATTACCATGCAGGAGCAACACTGGGTGTTGTAACCTGCCATCTGCTTTAGAAATGTGCAAGTAGGAAGTTGTCATGAAGAATTATTTGAAGATAAAAAGCTGTCTTCCCTATGACATGTTGGTTTTCTCTTAACTGAAAAAAAACACGCACAGCAAAATAATTGACATGCATAAAATGTTTGACTTTAAAACCAATAGACATAAGGCATCACATTTTGTTCATTGAAATATAGCGACATGCCACACTGAATGTATTTGATATATGATAAGTTCTGTGCATTAGACCCTCTTGGGCTTGGCATTGAAGAAGATGACACATCCAGTGGATGACACACCCATTATGTCTGTTCATATCTCTTTCAGTAATGAAGAGAAAGCAACCATTTCCTGCCATTTCAAACAAGCAGTCCCTGATAATGTCTAAAAGAATTAACATGAAACCTTCTTAAAAGGTCTTCAAGTTTTTGCTTTCATGGCGGAGAATTTTTGTTTTCTTTCTGTTGTTTTTTTTCCTTGCATTACCTCTTGTCTAACTTCTCCTACTTGCAAATTTATGCTTCACCATTGTTAGCCTTCTGTCACTGAGAATTATCAAACTGTTAATAATGTGAAATGCAGCAGACATGACCTCCACTGTTATGAACCAACCATTCTATATGCATATAATCCTGACAAAAAAAAATACAGTTCTAAATTCCCTCTGACACAAAAGACTTTTTGAAACTTAGGTCCAGTTCTTTTTTTCTCAGCTTTACAGGGTATTGTAGGATTTATTGATGTTTTGGATTGTATTATCTACCTTGCAGATCATTTGCAGGATTCAATCTATGTTGCTAATGAATGTATACATGTATCTATATTTAGGAAATTGGAGATTTGGTGTGACTGTGTTAAAGACAGAAAACCAGAAAATGTTCAAGTTCTGAAACAACTGTTTACTGGTGTAGTGGTTTAACCTCAGCCAGCAGCCAAGAACCATGCAGCTGCCCCCTCAGTGAGGGTGGTGAGACACTGGAATGGGTTGCCCAGGGAGGTAGTGGATGCCCCAACCCTGACAATATTCAAAGCCAGGCTGGATGAAGCCTTGAGCAAACTGGTCTAGTGGGGAGGTTTTCATGTTCATGGCATGGGGGGGTTGTGACTAGATGTTCTGTAAGGTCCATTCCTACCCCTGGAAATCTGTGACTCTATAATCAGAAAATATTAGAAGAAATGAAAAGAATACTGTCTTTTTTAAACACAGGCCAGGCTGTATAAGTGATCAAAGTAGGTTTGATTTCTCTGAGTATCCTTCAGAAATACTGATAAGTGTTGGACAATGACTCTTTGAAGGTCCATCTCCTGCCTCACTGTAGCAAGTGGAGGCAATATCTTCTGCTGTAGTTGATGTGAGATAACACTGCAGGAACCTATAATCTTATTTTTATGGCTTACTTAAATATATAGCAGATGTGAAGTAGCTGGAAATATGGTGAGAAGAAAGAGATAGATATAAATATTTTTACAGAATAAAAAGAGAATTAAAAGAGAAAGAAATACAGATTGAATAGAGATGCCATGGAAAAGATATGTCAAGGTTTTATTGGCCTGCTACATTTTATTCTATGGAAATGTATTAAAGATAAGTCCAATCTCCATTAGTACAGCAAAAATATTTTTAAGACAGTCTTTACTCTTAAGTTTCATTTCATAATATATATTCAAAAAAGTTTCTTTTCAGTTGAATTACTTGCTCGTAAAACTCTAGAGTTTAAAATTTGATGATTAATGGGGGTGGTTCTGTAAGGAAATGGGATTTAACTGTGACCTGGATAGTCATTATGTTTAAGAAATATGCAGACCTCTTATGGTTTTCTGCACCATCAGTTGTCCATTTAAGAACTAACCAAAATCCTTACTAATACATTAGCAACATATGTGTATGTGAAATCAAATCAGATTTATTCTTATCTAGAACAGAAAGTGTATTCAGTAAAATGAACACCTAATATTATGCCTTTTCAGATGGTTTCAGATGCTCTTTTGGTGTTTTGTTTGTTTTTACTTAAGCAGTCAATTAAAAGGCTCTCTTGTCATATACTACTGAACTTTTGTGAAATTGAAATGATTTTCAAAATTCTTTTGGATTTTTTGTGGATAAAAATGAGGTATAATTCTTCTGCTTAAGCCTGAAGCTGAGATATCATGAAAATTTTGTATGCCATTTTGAAACTATTTTTATTAATATAAAGTGAAAAACACGTTAGGAAGCATCAAGAAAAATTTACTTCACTAATATGTGTGAACGCAACACTGAATAGTTTTAAAATCTATTGCTATAGCAACAAAGCAAAAGTCTTTGTTCATTTACTCACAGTAAAAGGTGTTTGATATGTAATGCTAGATAAGACAAATAGCATGTGGTCTATAAAGATTCATTCTTTTTAAAATTACCAAAATAATGCAGAAAAGTGTAATTTAACTTATTTTGGGTAAATATAATACAAACAATAATAGGAATTGATTTATGGTAGACACAAATCTCTAGTAAGAAACAATTGTGAAAACCTTTTGTCAAAATCTCAATAGATACTGGCTCCTGTGAAAAGAAAAATGTTTCCATTGCACAGAAAGTTAAAAGTGCATTTGTGAGGCTAATTTATTCTATTTATTTGTTGACTCATCTTCCATTTTAATTTAAGGAAAAAACTGTACTAATTCTTTAACATCACGAGAAATAAATTTTCCAGAAATAACCTTAATTTATTTTAACTTTCCAGTAATTGCTTAGGACTCACATTTTCTAACAGTAGTTTCCCAAGTTACTAGCTCAAGATCAATTCTAAAGAGATGGGAAGAAAAGAATTCTTTCTGGTGTTTAGTATTACCAAGGCTGATTTCAGTAATCTTAAGGAAACAGAAGTTATTTCATTAATATTAAAAAAATGAGCTATTTCCTGATCTTTACTCATTATTTGCCTCAAGGGTTAAATCAGTCGACTGTAAAGATATATCTTCATATATTTTACAGTGAAGATAAGACTATCAATAGTTTATTTTCAAAGCACTGTCTGTTTTCATACTACCACTCAGTTCAGAAGACTAGTGAACTTCAAAAACAGCAAGGAAGTATTTCCAAACTTTTTGGACTCACATTCATCTGACTGCAAAGCTACTCAACCAGGAACCATCTATAGTCAACAGAAGGTAGTATTTCATAAAAATATTCTTTCTGACCAAAGACAGATATCAGAAATAAGCTTAAAGAATACTACAAAGGATGCTTTCTTCTGTGTGTTACATATGTTTACATGTGTGGGAATTCTTGTTCAAGCAAGATGGGTTCAAACTTCTCCAAACTGTGGAGGAAATGATCACCTATACACTGATAGATTTTTTTTACAATTCTGCATGTGCTCTCTATTCACCCTTATTAAGGTATGGCATACCACACTCTATATGTGCACATTTTTCCTTCTACATGATCTAATGACCTCATATGCATTTCTTTCCTACTCTTAGTCAAATGATATTTTTGAAGTGCTAGAGTGTCAAACAGTGTATGGTTTTTAAGTAGAAAGTCTATTACAAAATTTAGTAAAATGTTCTAGAATCATAGAATCATAGAATTTAGGGGTTGGAATGGACCTTACAGATCATCTAGCCACAACCTCTCCA
>NW_008676606.1:115943-127765 GCF_000695815.1 Acanthisitta chloris | reverse complement strand
TTGTTCTGTCACTGCAGTTCCTAACAAAGAGTCCCTCTCTGGCTCCCTTGTAGGCCCTTCAGATATCAAAAAGTTGCTGAGGTCTCCATACAGTCTTCTCTTCACCAGGCTGAACAGCCCCAACTTCCTCAGCCTGTCGTCATAGGGAAGATGTGCCAGTCTTCTTACCAACCTCCTTTCCCTTCTCTGGACTTGCTCCAACAATTCCATGTTCTTCTTATGTTAAGGGAACCAGAACTGCATGCAGTATTCCAGGTGGGGCCTCATGAGAGCAGAGTAAAGGGGAAGAATCATCTCTTTTGAACTGCTGGCCACACTCCTTTTGATGCAGCCCAGGATTCAATTGGCTCTCTGGGCTGCTAGCACACACTGCAGCTCATGGTGAGCTTCACATCCACTGTCACTCCCAAGTCTTTCTCCTCACTGCTGGTTTCAATTACTTCCACACCCAATCTGTAGGTGTGCCTGGGATTGCCATGGCACAGATGTAGGACCTTACACTTCATTTTGCTGTATTTCATGAGATATGCATTAGCCCACCTCTCAAGCATGTCAGGGTCTGGATGGCACATCCCTTCCCTCCAGCATGTCAACTGCCACACTTGGTGTGGTCAGTGAACTTATTAAGGGCGCACTCAATTCCACTGTTCATGTCACCAACAAAAATATTGAACAGTATTGGCCCCAGCACTGACCCCTGAGAGACACCACTCATCAGAGGTCTCCATGTGGACAATGAGCTACTGACCACAACTCTGTGTGTGACCATCCAGCCAGTTCTTTATCCACCAAGTGGTGCACCCATCAAATCCATGTCTCTCCAATTTGGAGACAAGGATGTCTTATTTTTGTAACTTTTATGACTTTTGCTGATGTACCCTTATCAGCCCAGTTTGATTAGCCAAGTTTATGATAATCTAACAGATTTCCATGGTGTTAAGATATTAATTTTCTTTCAGCAAAATATATGTAAAGAAAAATTATTATAATAAGATTGTTTTGCAGTCAATAACTAATTGAACTACTGAATCAGAATGATTCATTCCCAGAATGAAACAGCTAGGAAATTTTATTTATAATTCATGTTCTGATAATCATAACACATTTGGTAAATATAAGAATTAATTTTTATCATCTGAATGTAATGGATAGACGAATACTCAGATCCTGAAATTGGCACATGTTATTATCTTTAATTGAATTCTTAATATGATCTTTATTTTGTTGTTTATTGCAGTTTTTTTGACTGGCTTTTCTATATTTTATGGATTTTATCTGATAGGTTACTTAAAATATGTAGGTCCATGTGAGAGGAAAAAAATATTAGTATGTAAAGTATTACCAATAACCAAATATTACTTCAGTCAATATAGAACTGTAAAGAAGATTATGAAGAACCTAAAAGATATTCAGAAGAAAAAATACGATGGTGAAGGAATAGTATGAAGATTGACTGTTGTTATTTGTAAGTATGGTTTGTTTGCACATGATAGCCCCACTGTGTTTCACACACCAGGAGACCAGCAGAGACTTTTCACCCTTTAGTGACTTGTAAAAGAGTGAGGTTATTCTCAGGCTGAGCAATCTGATGGACACCTTATTGCAGTGTGTGATTTAGATTTCTGCATTTTTTCTTGGCAGACTGTGTGAGACAGGAGGAGGAAAAGTCATGAAAATTTACTAGCCCAAAGTTAAAATCTGCCCATTGTTCTTCCTTCATGGAAGCAAAAGATAATTCAAGGAAATAAAACAAATACAAAACCAAAACAAAATATTGCCAAGGGCAGTTTATTATATATTTGATCATTGATACACTTAAATTACAAAACCTCTCTGTTCTTGCCTTCATGGTTACAAGACAATTTTCCTTTTCTTATCAAACTGACTGTGTTATTTGAGGTGAAAGTAATTAATCTTCAGGTTCTTTCCTGAAGGCAAGGCTCAATGACTTAGCTAAAATAAATGCATGAGTGTAACACACACACACGTAAAAATTTCATTACAAATCTAAATGGATCATTTGATTGTACACACAGATTGTATATATTTTTGTTAAGTGAAATAATTCCATGAAAGAAGAATGAAATGCAATTTTTCCATCATTATGATGAATGAATTGGCGAAAATAAGATCATTGAGACAAGGAAAAAGACACACAGCAAGAAAAGAAAGAACTATTGGTTAGGATGCTAACAAGGGACTTAGTAGATCTGATTTTAACTCTTCTGAGAGCCCCAGCCTATCTATTTTCCAATCTATTGATAAGGCTTATAAGTCTAGACTTAGAAGAGGCCTTATATTGGGCAATCTGCGCTTAACATAAAGGAATATATCAGTGCATTAAATACAACTTGTGTGAAATGAATACAAGAAGTCAAGACATCAATGTTAAGAAGTCTTGTCTTAAAGTATTTGGGAACACGAATCATCTATATCCATATATCAATGCTGAAAAAGCACCAGCTGGTAATCTGATGCCGAGTGACATTGAACAGCTTTTATCTAAATTGGGTAGCGCTACTCCTTTTGTAGTGATTCTGCATTGGAAAAAGGTAATTCACATGGTAAAGAACATAAATGGAATGAATTGACGGATAAATAGGATAGACAGTCAAGGTTCCAGTGCATGAGTTTGAAAGAAAATTAAAATTTGTGGTGAAAATTCTGCAGACACTTAGGTTCGTTTTGTATAAGTTCCAACCCACCTGCCATGGGCAGAGATGTTACCCATTGGATCAGGTTGCTCAGGGCCCCATCCAACTTGGCCTTGAACACTTCCAGGGATAGGGCATCCACAACTTCTATGGGTAACCTCTTCCAGTGCCTCACTGCCCTCTGAGAAAAGAATTTCTTCCTAATCTCTAAACTAAATCTATCCTCTTTTAGTTTAAATCTTGTTTAAAATTTATATAATATTATTTTTGTACTTTATTACTATTCTTATTAGGCAAGGAAAGATTATTAGGTGTTGCTGCAAGAATCCATGGGTTAATTTACCGATTGTCTAGCAAGTTAATCCTTTGCTAAAAAGATGTTTTCTAAATTCTCCTCCTGGAAGAGAAAACTCTTCAGTTTTAGTCAAAATCTGTTATTACTTCTGTGTCAATCCTTTCATATTTATTCTCAGCACAAAGACTGAAAAATTAGTGGATTCACACTTTAAAAAGAATATTCGTTAACCTAAGCAAACTGGATGTGTATGAATCCATAAACCCTTATGAGAAGCACATGAGCGCTGAGGAAGGTGGCTGATGTCATTACAAGGCCACCAATAATCTTTGATCAATCATGGTGACTGGGAGAAGTGCCTAAGGACTGGAGGAAAGTAAATTTCACTCTAATCTTCAAGAAAATGAAGAAGGAAGAACTGGAGATATAGAGGTCATTTAGTCTCACCTCAATCCCTGGGAAGATGATGGAGCAACTAACCCTCAAAATAATTTCTAGCACTCGAATATCAAGAAAATCACCAGGAATAGTTAGCAGGTATTCACCAAGGAGTAATCAAGCTTGACCAACTTAATAAACTTCTATAATGGAAAAGGTATTCTGATAGATGAGAGGAGTGTAGTGAATAATGTCTACTCAGACTTCTGTAAAGCCTTTGACCACTGTCTCATGAGATTTTCATAGACAAGCTGTGAATATATAGGCTGGATGAGCAGACAGTGAGGTAGATTGAAAACTGGCTGAATGGCTGGGCACAGAGGGTGGTGATCAGCAACATAAAGTCTAGTTGAAGGCCAGTATCTCAGACTGTACCCTAGGTACGGTGGCACAGTGGCATAGTCCTCTTCAACATCTTTATTAATGATCTCATTGGTGGGACAGACTATACCCTCCAAAGTTTGCAGATGACATCAAACGGAGAGGTGTAAGTGATGTGCCAGAGGATTGTGCTGTCGTGTGAGGACCCCAGCTCTGTCTAGTGGGTGGCATCCTTACCCAAGGTGGTGGGATTGGAACTGGATGACCTTTAAGGTCCCTTCTAAATCAAGTCTAAATCAAGAATTCAGAGCACAGGTGCAAGCATCTTCAATATAAGCCATGACACCTGAGTAGAGATTAATTTGAAACTTAGAAGTTACCAGAGTGGTTTGATCAAGATGGACACACTGGTCCTGCCAGCTGTTTTACCTCATTCACATATAATATTTCTGGAATTCATTTTATGGAGAAAAAGCTTTATTAGTATATTGCAAATTGAGAGACTGGACCACCATGAAAAATGTGGTAGGTTTTGTTTATTAATTTTTTTTGCATACACAATAATGTATTTTTTTAAGCTGAAATACTGCCTGTATTTATTACCGAACATCACACAAACTTTTGTTCTGAAGGATCTTTCTTTAGAAGCTTTCTTTCGAAGCTTACTTTGATTGCTTTTGCTTTTTCTTTTTTTTTCCCTTTTTTCTTCTTTTTCAATCAGTCGTGCTTCACCATATGGCAGCAGGCTTTTAACTAATAAGCTGGCACTTAGAGAAGAAAGGGATGAATATTGTTTATGGTTAACTTTAAATCGCAGGTGCACTTTCAGATAAAAAGAGTGTGTTCAATTGCCAGCAAGGCACAGCATATTTAATTATATTTCTTGCCATCTCAATGAAACAAACAAAGACTGAATATTCAGCCTTGACACATTTTAAACTATGTTATTTTCCCTTGTGTCCATGAAATGTCTTTAGTATCAAAGTGATGAAAGTTTATTAGACTTCACTAAAAATCTCAAGGAAATGCTTAATCATGATAGATCAGGGTCTTCATGTCCCAGGGAAAGGTATTTTATCAAAGCATTTAGATGAAACTGGTTTTGAAAAGCTTGTTTGCATGAAAGTAACCTATTGTTTGTTTCAGCTGCTAATTCTTCTTGTGTTACAGAATTAGAAGAACTAATTGTGAATGCAATTTACTTGGTGGATGTGATTATTACTTCTAAATCCCACCTCAATATGTTAAGGTCAGTCTGGCACAGATGACTCACATTTACGGAAATACTCACCTGAAGCTCTACATTAATCTTAGGAGTCAGCCATTGCAAGGAATTGAAGAGTACCTTGCCTTTCTCAAATATTGTTAAGGCCTCAAAACGACCACAATACTGTGCCTTTAACTGCTGTGTTGTGCTTGTAGAACTTCTACAAAGTCTCACTCCCTCTGAGCATGAAATTGATTGGAGGAGACCTCCCTGCTAAGGTAGCGGAAGCAACAACAGCAATGGGCCAAGCACTTCATGAAACAGAAGTTGAGATTCCACCTGAGAAATGTCAAGTCCAAGCTGTTAAACTTGAGCCACTAAGGGGTAGCCTGTCTGAAACAACCATTCCCTTCCAACCCTCTTCCACCCTCCCCCACCCTTGCCCAAGACTTGTATTGTTTTCTTTTTGCAGGAATGATACCAGCACACACCCCCTGAAGACCAAAGGCTTTGAGTCCTTACTCACTAGGGGCGACCCCCTCAGGAATCTCACACTTTGGTCCCCTCAGACTCTCCAGAACCAGGGTAACCAGTTTAACCCGTTTTGAGTGGCAGACTGGCCAGTGAGAAAGACCACAGAGCTCGATCAGGGAGATATGATAATCACTTTTCCCTTAGGCCCCTTTAAATTTTTGGTTACTTTTGTGGTAGACACAGGAGCTCAAATGTCAACATTTCAAAATGAAGTTGCTGCTCTAGTGGCATTATTCCAGATAAGAAAAAGATATGGGGAACCTAATCAACACTTATTGAATTGTTCATTCTTGTTAACAAAGAGGTCTGTAGTAGGGCAAATTTTCACTTTTCTTTTTATAGGAACCTGCTAACAGATGAGATCAAGATGCATGAAACAAATGTTACTTCTAATTGCTGCCATAACTTTCAGTCTCATCAATTTATTAATTTTTTTTGTTTATTTTTATCATGAGCAACTTCTTGGAAGGCCATATATTAGTAGGACTATATAAAAATTACTATTTATGTATTATTAGTTTAATTTCTGGTAAGTTTGTTTTGTCTTTTTGCTAGAATAGAAAATGCTTGGGGGAAAGCTTTTACTTTTATCTTGTGGGTGTATAATTTTGTCTCAACAAATTGAGAATTGAATTTGACCAAATTTAGCCAGAGAGTTGGTACAAGTGTTTATGCATATTTGGAGTCATGTGAATATGGATAAACTTTCCCAGTTCTGCCTTAGAAGGATTTAGATTTGTGATGATTTGGCTAAATTTTCCAGAAATATCAATGAGTGAACTAAATAATCTTGACATAACAAAAGAAAATTTTACAGGAAAAATAGTTGAATCCCCCTTCCTGGACCAGAAGGAGGCACAGCTATGGACTGCAAAATGGACATGGGATAAAATATGAGAAAACCTTTTATGAGTTTTCATGCAACTCTACCTGGAACCAAATAGGTTGGAAATTACATCATGAAATGCCACTTCTTTTTCCACTTGAACATGTCTGATATACTAGTGGGTATAGGTGTTTGTATGAGAACCATTTTGTATTTAACGTAAGAACTTTGTACACATGGATAGCCTAGCTGAAGATATATGCCCCTAATAATTGGACTATGTATGCCTTCAGAGAATTTAACTTGCAAGTCCAACAAGTGTCAAAAAATGGCTTTACAAATCTGGTTGGTATTAGATCCATTATTGTTAAAGGAACAAGGGGTATGTAGAATGTCAGATCTTACTGAAATTGAATGTTGTATCACCATTCACAATGCAAGGGCATCAACTGAAGAAGCCCAAGCCAAAATGAAGGAAATTGCTGATCAAACATCAGAACTTTTTCAATCACTCCAACCTAAAGACTGGATGCATGGAGTCACCTCTCATTCCTGGCTGGTTTCCATACTCAGATCCTTGGCACTCTTGGGGGGCAGTGGCTAATGTGAATTGGGTTGATGATTGCAATTTGATTTGCATTTTTTGATGACTGGGATAGCTATTGCACACTGTATGATTTCTCATATTTCTTCTGCTACTTCTGGCCTTTCTCCTACTATTTGCTATGTGTGCATCACCCCTGTAGACAACCTATAAACAGAAAAATAACCCCAGAGGACAGTGTTTAAGCCACAGGGTGGTGTAAGGAATTCAAGAATACCTTGTGTACTTCAAACACTGTTAAAGCCACAAAAGGGACTCGCCCTAAGATAAGGGCCTCTAGCCAGCACAGCAGCAACTTGAGATAAACTCAAAAGAGAAGAGTTTGAGCTAATTCCAGGCCTGGCAGAGATGAGATTTGCTTAGCACATCCTGATTAATGTATCGGAACAAAAACATTCCTGTGGTGGCAAACCATATACACATATCACCAGTCAAACAAAGATCACCATGAGTTATTGGACAGGCAGTGTCTGTGACCACTGAACTCTCAGCCTGAGGAAACGTGCAAATGAAAGCACACCTGTCCTCTTTTCACATGTAAATTAGGAACATGCTAGAATATGGACTGTATAAAGGTGGTACCCCCGGATGAACATCCTGGGACCTCCACCATCAAGAGCATGATTTGGGACTCACACCACCAGAAGAATGACCTGGGACCTCCACCATCAAGAAGCTCAGGGTGAAGGACTAACAAGGCACCTCTAGATCCACGGGTGGTGACAATCTGTTTCTGTCTGTCTGTGTTATAAATGACTGAGTCCTCAAACAGGATTGCAGTCAAAATTTACAATTTATTATGTGAATCTAAGCAAGCCAACAGCGCTGGGTGGGCGGGGAGTCTCTGCTCTACCAGCACACACTGAACAGGGCTGGGTTTCGGTTTATAAACTTGTTGTTGATACATATTCATGACTGTCCCAAGAAGAGGGAAGTCTTTGTCGGGACATGCTCACTTCACCTCCTTAAGTCTTCTTGAACTTGCACAGGCTCATGAGTAAACATCTAAAAGCATCAGCCTAAATGTAACCCCTTCTCCTCTGACAGACTCAGCCAGAAATCAATTCCTGTCCAGATCGAACCCCAAAAACGAACCCCAAAAAGTTCCTCCAGGAACAACATAGCTTGACGAAACATGGGAAATGCTAAGCAAACAAAATGTCCTGAACAAACAATCTATATTATTCAGCCTAAATCATTAGTTCACAATAAGCATCTTTGCCTCCCTCTGAGCACACCTGCCCCGGTGCTCCTGGACGCGGCTCTCACTCTCTCTCCCAGTGCCTCTGCATGGGATGAGGCAGGGGCAGTGCCTGAGGCTTGCCTGACCTCCTGAATCTCTCGGCCCTCTCGGCTTTTAATGCTTGACTATGTGTCATAGCAGCTTCCAATTCCAAATAAGCAGTATCACAAATAATATAAGGCTTATATTAACAAAACAATATTGAGGTAGATATATATATGGATTCTAACATTGCTCCGTATTGACACGAATCAGGGGACTATATTTCACATCTGTGTCTCTCTCTTGCTGTTTTTTCTCCCTGCTCTTTCCTGTATCTTTCTATATACCTCACATTTATTATTCAATAAAACCCATATTGTTATATTATTACATTATTAACTTATTATCAACTTTGACATGTGGTCTGGTTTGCACCTTAATTTGGGCAGAGACACCTCTCACTAATCAGATAGTAACAGCCATATATCTAATTGTTCAAACCCAGTGATGATAGAGAAGTTAATTAGAATATCCTCAGGGGGCTGCTTTGGATACAAGCAAATAAAAAATATAAAATACTTCTGAACACACTGGGTGGATAATATTTGGAAGAAATAGAGTAAGATTACAGAAATCAATGGTGAAATTCAAGATAATATACTCCTGCATTAAAGCATCTAGATGTGGAGTCTGTATTTTTGTGAGTTTATGCTACTACAATTCTTTAGTTTCATCATAGGGAACTCATGCCACTTGAGGCTCATTAGAGTAAGCCATCTGGCTGAAAGATAATAGTGCAAAAAGACTCATCTCCTTTAAGATCTGTATCAGATTCTTCAGCCTTAAAAGAGTGCAGCAGTTATGTTTCAACCCTATTCAATATGATTGATGGAACCTGGAGGTCTAAATTGTTTTATAGAAAGATTAACTGTTTACATTTCAGTGGGATATTAGATATTTTTCACCAGTAGCAATGCTAGTATGCTGCTATAAAAGCTTCATTATGGAGAACTTGACATGTCAATCTCAGACTTGCAAATCAAAGTCATAGTCAGTGTATTACTTTATCCCTAGGTTTTGTGTTTTGTCCTCACATCATGATATAATAAGCATCCTTTGAGTGTGGAGATAACATCTAATGGAAATGTCCACACATACCCGCTCTGGTCTGTGGAGCATGAGAATATATATATATTAAAATAATTCCAGTGAAGATTTATTTGTTGAGTGATGTCTTTTGTCTTCTAAAACTTAGTACCAGAGGAATTCAGTTTGATATTTGAAATAGTGGCATGTTTTATAGCTATTGTTTCTTTCTATTGCTATAAAAGCAAGTGAAGTTTAACATCTTTCATGTTGCACAGAAACTGAAATAAAATGTTTGTAAAGATCAGTGTAGATAGATACATAGTATTATTGGCTCTGCGCTATAACATCTGTCTTACAACATTTACTGCCACAAGTTAGGTATTTCCAGATGGAAACAATGTTGTAATTCATGAATTTTCTAGGGGAAAGGGTTTGTATGCTCTTGAAAAGAAGCTTTATGCATCATTGACTGCATAAAGAAAAATCCAGGATTTGGTTAAATGAAACTGATTTGTTACTGGAAGGATGCAAAATCATCAGCATTTTTTTTGCGT
Source organism: Acanthisitta chloris (assembly GCF_000695815.1). Lineage (NCBI taxonomy): Eukaryota > Metazoa > Chordata > Aves > Passeriformes > Acanthisittidae > Acanthisitta > Acanthisitta chloris. The sequence goes on along the minus strand of NW_008676606.1, from coordinate 118,018 downwards.
CTTTTTTTAAAATGAATAATGAAGCAATGACTCGAGAACGAGGTATTACACTTGTTTCAGAGAATATGTTGGTATAACTGCTAGAGTAATGCAAGTGAATCAACACTTTATTTAACCCTATTAACAAAGCTGAATTAATAACTGCTTAACTTAATTTAAAGCTTGTTGCAAACCTAAGCTAGAGAGACATTGGGTTTTATCAAACCAAGTGTATCAGGGAGAGTAAATGGAAACATATGAATATTGTTAATCTATGCTGATTTTGATTTTTCAAGCTATACAGTCAGTTTCCAAAAACATTTTCCCTGTCATCCTGCAGAGGAATTTGTTACTTCCTATGGATTACTTTTCCTTGAGAACAGATTCAGGAAGTAACACACATATATAAAAATGAAAACAGGATCACATTAACTGTTTCTGCAAAAATATTTTTCCCTTTTTTATTCCTTCTAACAGACTTTCCACAGAAGATTTCAATAGACACCCTTCAGAGAAAGAAAGAAAGGAAAAAGAGTCCTATGTAATTTCAAATAAATTTTTATTGGGGTAATGAACCCTTTTTATTCCAGATGGGTAGTTCTAAAAAGTATTCTGATTCTTCCTTAATTTTCTTGTAAAAATTTACATACAATTACAGGAGCATAAATGGTCAATAGCAATTCTAACTGGAAGCTTATTGCACATCAGGGAGATGTTGTTCCACCCAAGAGTCAACATGCAAGAGTCAACGTGCAGGCCTGTGCTGTGAATAGCACTTTGCCTTAAGGCCTGTGTTGTGCCAAACATATTCCTTGGCCACTGGATAAACTTAGCCAGCTAATCATAACAGATGGACCTGTAGGCAGCTCCCACTTGGCAATGACGTTACACCACCTGCATGTCCTCTTTTTGTTAAGGTAAAGTGGCATGTTCTCATGTGAACAGCCTTGTGCCTCACAGTAGAAATGACAAATAGAGTTTTCTTCTAACAGCATGCTATCAAAACTATGGAGACCAAAAGACCAGGGAACCCCTTCATGAACATGATCTGTGTCATGTACTTTCCCCATATTGAAGGTCCTTCCAGTTTGGCACAACATGGAAGGTTATAGAAGTGATGGAAGGTTAGCTACACTAATAAATGATGTTTTAATTAAGTATCTTATGGTGTTTGAGTGCCTTTTGATTGGAACAATCAGAAACACTTTCACAGGAGTAGTACATCATCCAACTTAGCTACAGATCAACACTTTCGTAGATCATAGAACTTTATTTAGTATATTCTTATGAATAAATTTTGGAGATATTTGCATTTGGTTCTAAGTCCTTTAATTTTGGTGTTATGTATTGGTTTTTAAGGTAAATATGTAGGAAAAGATTAATGACTGTGAAGATATGTAACTTAATATTATACCAATTATTTATTTTGTCTTTAAACACTTCTGAAAAATAGATCACTAGAATCACATCCAGTCACCAAAAAGTATCCAAATCCTAAGAGCTTCCAACCTCCTTTATTTATGTATATTCTAATTACATGAGAAAAACTCGTTATTTGCTTCCATGTTGATTTATAGACATGTATTTTAGAACCCTCATTTCTTAATTTTTTTAAAAAACTTATTTATATACTCGGTTTCGCAATTAAAATAGCATCTCAGAGGAGTGATCATACTTTTCCACTTTTAACTCCAACTTAGAATCAATAGGATTTAAGTGCTAATGTAATTATCAAATTCTTTTTTGTGGTGTTAGAGAGCACATGGTGCATTTATATTTTGTTTTGATTTAAATTTTTTTTTCCATTTAAAAATATAAATAGAAAAAAGAAAAGACCCCATAAGTCAAAATCTTTGAAATTTCCCAACTAACTTTTCTTGTTACAGGCAGTTCATTATTTCACAACTTTGAATATAATAGAAAATCTTTTATTTATTTTATTACAGCTAGTTCTGAATAAAATGTGAGAGTGAAATGCTATATTAGCATCTCAGTCTTCATCATTAGTGACCTCAGTTTACATTTTGCTTGATACATCTTTTCAATTGCGATAGATTATATGATCACAGTGCATATTTGTTCTGGTTTTTGTCTGC
>NW_008676606.1:115205-115897 GCF_000695815.1 Acanthisitta chloris | reverse complement strand
ACAAAACATTAAAACCAGTAATAAGGATATAAATACATGATATCTCATAAATGTAAGCCTCAAGTTTGCCAAATGGGAGAAAAGTAAGTTATATATTTAAGTCTTTATGAAAACTGATCTCATAGGATTTTAGTGTCCCTTCCATGTACTACTGTAATGGGGTATATGGCATGATTTCATGTCATATAAAAAGCTGAGCTACTGTAGCATGTGCAAGCCAGATGTTGATTTTCCTGTTGGCTTCCCTAAAGCCTAAAACATTGAATCTTTTTTTCATTTCTTCACAAAATTGGGTTCCTAAGACTGGAGCATTTTAAAAGCTGATGCAAAGAAAGACATTGTGTATATCAGAATGTTACATTTATTTTCAGTACATCTTTATTATTAGAAAATAATTTGGTTTGTGTCCTATATTTTTATAAGTTTAATAAGTTCTTTTATAATTAGGAGTTTGTCATGCAATCAGTCCAAAGCAATTGACCAAGACAAACATTTAAGGGTTATTGTCCTGGTTTTAGCCAGGATGGGGTTAATTTTCTCAGTAGCTAGTGTAGTGCAGTGTTTTGAATTCAGAAGTGATAATACATTGTTGTTTTGGTTTTGCTGGATGGTGTTTATCATAACCAAGGACATTTTCTTGCCTGTGTCTCATGCTCTGCCAGTGAGAAGATACACAGGAAATTGGGAGGGAG